>NW_017679898.1:4930-15229 GCF_001879085.1 Nicotiana attenuata | reverse complement strand
AATCTTCAAAGACAAGGATTGCCCGAACTGGAATGCATCCTGCCCGGAGAAGGCAAATTGACCGGACCTTGACAAATCCGAAATGAATCGAAACTCACATTAACCAACGGCTTTTGACAAAAGCCATTAACTAATGTCAGTCTAGACTCAAAACATGCTAAAATCAACCGAAAATTCGAGGAAAAGGAAGCTTCGACATTTCAGACCACTCTAAGATCTAAAAACTAGGGAGTTTTGGGGTGTTTTTAAGGACATGGCTATGGAATATAAGGAGAAGGGAAGGTGGTGGTTGCATGGTGTTCGCTTGGGTGGTTTTGGCGTGCCGCCGCCGGTCAGTGAGGGTGAGGATTCGTGGGCGGCTGAAGTGAAAGAGATGTATCAGGGGTGGTCTCTAGGGTTCAAGAGGGGTTCAGACATATTTATGAGAGATAGGAAGTTAGTTCCAACCGTCGGATCACACAAGATCAACGGCTGGGATTTGATTAGATGAAGCGCCGTCGTTTGGATGCTTAAGGGGAACTGGGTTGGGCGAAAGAACCGGGTTGGGGCGGATTTGCAATTGGGCTGGGGAGGTTTAAAAGACTCTGGCCCAAAATAGACCCCTCTTTTGATTTCTCTTCCTTTTATTTCAAATTCAAATCCCTTTTCAAATCAATTTTATTTTCAAAAATCCTTTTTCTTCTTCTTTTTTTCAAAATTAAATTAAAATCTGAATTAAATCCTAGAACTTAATCAACCATTCAAAAATAATAATTAACACAATCAATAAAAAAAATTAAAAGAAAAACTACTCAAAATCAAAATTAACATTAAAAGGTGCAAATTAAACTATTTTTGTGATTTTTCTTTTATAAAATAACTTAATTACTACTTAATCCTTAACTGAAGAATTAAATCCTAAATGCAAATGCCAAATATTTTTGTATTTTTCATTAATTTAAATAAAAACATGCACAAATAAATGCAAACAATTAACAGACAATGCCACGAAAATCCACAAAATTGCAAATAATGAAAAGAAATTATTTTATTTTGAAATTGTGGGAGTACTTCACATAGGGAAAAAATCACGTGCTCACAGCTGCCCCTCTTTGCTCGGAAACACGAAGAGTTTTCATGCAATGATAAAGTGAGCGGATACGAGCGATTTTTGCCCGTTTGAATACACCTTGGGAAGCATTTTTGAAAGATTTGACCGCACCCTGCTTCTGAGGTTGCCTACATATCCTTGGCTAAAAAGGAATCAGGTCAGTGTAGTTCAGGAATGTTTGGTAGCTGGGACTACCATGAAGCTGTGATTTCACTGTTGCTGTTGCTGCTGCTACTGCTTACTGAACCCCTTATAACACCATGTCAAAATAAAAAGAAGCTAGACTAAAATATGGTCTATGAATTACAAAACCTATCTATCTCTTCAAACTTGATCTTGCAGCTTTTGTTGCCATGCTGACTTGTATTCTCCTAGTGAAATTCCTCTGTTGTCGACTTGAATTGTAATCTGAGATGTTTTCCCTATCTTCAGGTGGACGCCTGACTTCCAAAACTTGAACTACATTCTGAGATGCTTTCCTTTTCTCCAGGTGGACGCCTGACTGCTAAACTTGAAATGTATTCCCATGCTCTCCAGGTGGGCTCCTGACTGCTAAACTTGAAATGTATTCTCATGCTATCCAGGCGGGCTCCTAACTGCTGAACTTGAAATGTATTCCCATGCTCTCCAGGCGGGCTCTTGACTGCTAAACTTGAAATGTATTCCCATACTCTCCAGGCGGGCTCCTGGGTGCTAAACTTGAAATGTATTCCCTGCTCTCCAGGCGGGCTCTTGACTGCTAAACTTGAATGTATTCCCTGCTATCCAGGCGGGCTCCTGATTGCTGACTTGAAATGTATTCCCTGCTCTCTAGGCGGGCTCCTGATTGCTAAACATGAAATGTATTCCTTGCTCTCCAGGCGGGCTCCTGACTGCTAAATTTGAATGTATTCCCTGCTCTCCAGGCGGGCTCCTGACTGCTGACTTGAACGTATTCCAGCGGGCTGACTGCTGAATTTGAACTTTTTCTCCCTGTTCTCCAAGCGGGTACCTGATTCCAACAAAAATAGACAAAACAAAGGAAATTTTCTGCCCCAGTTTGGTAGCTGGGCACATAGGTGAGTGTTAAACTGAATCATTCTACCAACTATTATTAAGAATTTGAAAGCTAAGTCCTATTATCCTGACAACTCTTAGTTAAACGACAATTACAGATCTAAGCTGTATCTTCTAAAGGTATTACTTCCGCTAAGTCCTGTTATCTAAGAGGGTCTAAAACTACATCCTATTATCCAGGAAAGTCCTGAAAATTCCTAATTAAACAATAATTTTAAATCTAAGTTATTTCTTCTAAAGGTATTATTTTCGCTACATCTTGTTATCTAACAGCAATCTTAAAGCTAGGTCCCATTATTCAGGGGGGTCCTGACAACTCCTAATTGAATCCTATCTTAAACATGCAAACTTTGAAACCAACTTACATTCCTTTATGCTAAACTATGCTATTCATGATTGTTTGAAATTTAACTAAGACACATTTTCCAGGAGGGTCCTGAAAGTTTACGATCAAACCTGTTTGGTGCTTGCTCTTCCCCTACGGAGAGTTCCTCCGAAACAAACGAAATTTCCTGCCCCTGTTTCAATCAAAGGAAAATCTTATCAGTTTAAAATGGTGGTTAGTTGATGGCATTCTTGTTGAAGGCATTTCCGCTGTCGTGCTTTGTTTTGACCTGCTTCCCCTGAACTGGCCCTGGACCGCTTGACTTCCTGACTGACTTTCAAAACCCATGACCTTGGATGACCCGAGTGTTCTATACCCAAACCGTTGTTTTACCTCTCTGACCCCTTTCTCTGAACCTTTGCATCTCCCATGAAATTACCAAGTCATTCCATCGATGATACTTCTGGTGACTCCTTATATCCCACTTTACATCATGCTATATTTGGTATGTTCTGGCCATACTGTGCTTTGCAATTTTGGAAATTGGTAGTGAGCTTTGAAATCCTTTCTTATTTGCTTTGAACAAAACGGACATTAGAACATCTTAGAGAAACCAAACCCCAAAAGAAATGAAATGCAATGACCTTGAGAGTTAAGGATAAAGAAAAATCCAAAACAGGATGACTTGCTAAAAGGAAAAGAAAGGAAAAGAGACTTATCCGAGTGAAACAGCTGGTACCAATGATCACGACATGCATTTCGGATTAATCGCCCAATCTATCCAACCAACCAACTTTCAGTTGACATACTTTGTTGCCCCGGGATTCCATAACCTAATTTCTTCACCCAAACCTTGGCCTTGTTCATCCTGCGGTGCCCTGAAAGGTTTTCACCAACAAACCTATCTCATTTGTTCATCTCTCAACTCACTTTTGCCTTAAGATGCCCGTGAGGGTTTTCACCAATAAGACTCTCTCATTTTTCATTTCTCTCAGCTCCTATCGCCTTACGGTGCCCGTGAGGGTTTTCACCAATAAGACTCTCTCATTTTCATTTTTTCCCGCTCGGACCAGAGTGTTGCCCCTGACATGAATCACTTCTACTTGCTCGACTTGTCATTTCTCGAAGACTAATCAGAAGGTCTGTCTTTGGACCGTAATGTGGGCTTTTGGACAGGGTTAGAAAGAAAGGGTATCAAGGCTCAAAACAGTTCAACATGGGTTCAAAAATTACAACTTTCGGAATCAGATTTCTTACAACAACCACAACATCTGCCCCAGTTTCTTGCTTGGGGACTTTTGAATTTTTATTTCGATGGGACCGAACCGTGAGGCTGCCTACGTATCCTTAAAAGGAATCGGGTCGAACGTAGTTCATGTCATAAAAATTACTTTGTTGTTGTGATTTCTCTTTTCTTTTTCTTCCTCTTTCTCTTCTTTTCTTTTCTTTCTTCCTTTCGCTTTTTGTTGTTTTGTTGTTTGTTTTTTCTTTTTCTTTTTTTTTTCTTTTGCTTTTTCTTTTTCTTCTCTTTTTCTCTTCCTTTTTTTTTTCTTCTTCCTTTTTCCTTCTCTCTCTTTTCATTCTTTTCTTTTCTCTTTTTTCTTGACTTATCTTTCACGCTTGTAATTCTGATCTTTGCTACTGATTCCGAAAGAGGGGTATGAAAGAAAACAAATAAGGCTCAAAGGGGTAACGAAGGATAAAGTGTTTAGATAGCAGAAGAAAATGTTTTCGTCATTCCAATCTTCAAAGCATGCCAAGTATGAACAAATACAATTTAACCAGAGAAAATCATACATAATATCTCTTGACCGCATCGGAATTGATGGCCATTTCTACGCACCTGCCTTCTACATCTGTTAAATACAAAGCACCATTTGACAACACTCTAGTTACAATGAACGGCCCTTGCCAATTTGGGGCTAACTTGCCTTTGGCCTCAGCCTGATGTGGAAGGATACGTGTCAACACTTGCTGACCCACTTCGAACTTCCGTGGATGCACCTTCTCATTATATGCTCTTGCCATTCTCTGTTGATACAATTGGCCATGACACACTACTGCCATTCTTTTCTCATCGATCAAACTCAATTGCTCAGGCGGGTTCTGACCCACTCATCATCAGCAATTTCGGCTTCAGCGACAATCCGAAGGAATGGGATTTCAACTTTTCAGAATTAGCTTAGCTTTTAAAACTGGGCCGAAGATTCCACATGCATGTCATGTCATTGAAACCAGCCTAAAAAGAACTGTGTAAGGAAGAAAAGAAAAACAAAAATAAAACTATCAGGAATGATGAAAAACGAAAATTGCATTTCATTGAAAATCAAAAGATAACAAGGTTTATACATCCAAATGGACGGAACATAGAATCTGACTTACAACCCTGGAATAATCATGATAAGCTGAAAGAAAATCAAAGCAAACTACCAAAACTCCTTCCGGGTAGGGAGAGGATTAGCTTCCCAATTGTTAATCTTTGCACTTGGCCCGACAAATTGGACATCCGCCTTGCTAGAACCCTCTCCAACTTCCACATTGTTCACATCGTCGAACAACTTCCCGAACCTTTCAATCAACTCTTTATAAAGATCAACCACAGAACTAGGAACTGTTGTTACTAGGCGCTTCCCAACGCCTGGCTTGACAATGACGGGATCTATGTGGGCACCCTCCACAATCACGATAGGCTTGTTCGCCACTCCTAGCACAACCACTTTTGCCCTTTCTTGTTTCGTTGCAACCTCACTTGAGGACCCTTTCTTGACTACCGCAGATGGTTTACTATTTGTCCCGCTCAACCTGATCACTGTTTTATCACTTGTTGACTTTTCAACCGGCCTAACCTCACTGGACCGAATCATCATGACGGTCTGTGAAGGCTTCTTAGGCTCCCCTACCTTATGCACTATCTCAATCATATTGGTCTCATGATGGGCCGACAACGGATTCTGGTTGATATTGGGCGCCTCCGGGGCTTGAACCTCGATCCGATGGGTATCAATGAGCTCTTGAATAGCTGTTTTCAATTTCCAGCATTTCTCTGTGTCATGCCCCGGAGCCCCTGAACAATATTCACAACTCACCGAGTGGTCAAGATTTCTCGGAGGGGGATTTGGCAGCTTAGGCTCAATCAGATTCAACATACCCAACTGTCTCAACCTGTGGAATAGACTGGTATATGATTCTTCCAATGGAGTGAAAGTCTTCTGCTTCTGCAACCTCTCATTCTTGAAGGCTTGATTTGGTCGGAAACCTGTTCCAGGGGATTTCTGTAGGCTCTTGGGGGCGGATAGGTATTTTGTGGGGCTGGCGCACGCCATTGTGCGTGGGCAGGGGGTTGAGTGTATGTCTGAGCATGATGGACAGAGAAGTGGGGATCTGGCGGTGGGTAGTAGTGTTGTGGTGGGCTATATGGAGTGTGAGGGTAAGGTTGGTGGTGGGGTCGAGGCTGGTTATAGTAAGGTGATGGGCCCCCGGACCAAGTTCTTGACTCAATTGTTGTAACGTCCTCTTTCTTCTTCTTTCCAGTACACCTCTAGTGTCGTTTTGAATGGCCTGGGTGGTTGCCTTGATTGCTGAATAACTCATGATTTTGTTAGATTTGAGTCCTTCTCCCCGGGCTTTTTCTCAATTTTCGTCAATGACAGACGGTCTGGAATAATTTCAAGATTATACTGAAAATGGCAGGCGAACGCTTGGGCCAGATCGTCCCATGGCTGAACTTGAAATGTANAACTGGACCGAAGATTCCTCATGCATGTCATGTCATTGAAACCAGCCTAAAAAGAACTGTGTAAGGAAGAAAAGAAAAACAAAAATAAAACTATCAGGAATGGTGAAAAAGGAAAATTGCATTTCATTGAAATCAAAAGATAGCAAGGTTTATACATCCAAACGGACGAAACATAGAATCTAACTTACAACCCTGGAATAATCATGATAAACTGAAAGAAAATCAAAGCAAACTACCAAAACTCCTTCCAGGTAGGGAGAGGAGTAGCTTCCCAATTGTTAATCTTTGCACTTGGCCCGACAAATTGCACATCCGCCTTGATAGAACCCTCTCCAACTTCTACCATGTTCACATCGTCGAACAATTTCCCGAACCTTTCAATCAACTCTTTATCAAGATCAACCACAGAACTAGGAACTGTTGTTACTGGGTGCTTCCCAGCGCCTGGCTTGATAATGACGGGATCTGTGTGGGCACCCTCCACAATCACGATAGGCTTGTTCGCCACTCCTGGCACAACCACTTTTGCCCTTTCTTGTTTCGTTGCAACCTCACTTGAGGACCCCTTCTTGACTACCGCAGATGGTTCATTGTTTGTCCCGCTCAGCCTGATCACTGATTTCTCCCTTGTTGACTTTTCAACCGGCCTGACCTCACTGGACCGAATCATCATGACGGTCTGTGAAGGCTTCTTAGGCTCCCCTACCTTATGCACTATCTCGATCATATTTGTCTCATGATGGGCCGGCAATGGGTTCTGGTTGATATTGGGTGCCTCTGGGGCTTGGACTTGATCCGATTGGTATCAATGAGCTCTTGGATAGCGTTTTCAATTTCCATCATTTCTCTGTGTCGTGTCCTGGAGCGCCTGAACAATATTCGCATCTTACCGAGTGATCAAGATTTCTTGGGGGAGGATTTGGCAGTTTTGGCTCAATTGGATTCAACATACCCAACTGTCTCAACCCGTGGAATAGACTAGTATATGATTCTCCCAATGGAGTAAAAGTCTTCTTCTTCTGGAACCTCTCATTCTTGAAGGCTTGATTGGGCCGGAAACCTGTTCCAGGGGGATTTCGGTAGGCTTGGGGGTGGATAGGCATTTTGTGGAGCTGGGTATGTATTTTGTGGAGTTGGCGCACGCCATTGTACGTGGGCAGGAGGTTGAGTGTATGTCTGAGCATGATGGACAGAAAAATGGGGATCTGGCGGTGGGTAGTAGTGTTGTGGTGGGCTATATGGAGTGTGGGGGTAAGTTTGGTGGTGGGGTCGAGACTGGTTATAGTAAAGTGATGGGCCCCTAGATCCGAACCAAGCTCCTGACTTGATTGTCGCAACTTCCTCTCTCTTCTTCTTCCCCAGTACACCCCCGGTGCCGTTTTGAATGGCCTGGGTGGTTGCCTTAATTGCTGAATAACTCATGATTTTGTTAGATTTGAGTCCTTCCTCTACCATGTTCCCCATTTTTACCACTTCATTGAAGGATTTCCCTACTGCTGACACCAAGTGACCGAAATAAGTGGGCTCTAAGGCCTGCAAGAAATAATCAACCATTTCACTCTCTTTCATCGGAGGGTCAACCCTCGCTGCTTGCTCTCTCCAACGGAAGCCATATTCTCTGAAACTCTCACCGGGCTTTTTCTCAATCTTCGTCAATGACAGACGGTCTGGAACAATTTCAAGATTATACTGAAAATGGCAGGCGAATGCTTGGGCTAGATCGTCCCATGTGTACCACCGACCATGATCTTGTCGGGTGTACCACTCCAAAGCTGAGCCACTTAAACTTTGACTGAAATACGCCATCAGTAATTCATCTCTCCCGCCTGCTCCTCTCATCTTGCTACAAAAACCTCTCAGGTGTGCCACTGGATCACCATGCCCGTCGTACAAATCAAACTTGGGCATCTTAAACCCTGCTGGTAATTGAACATCTGGGAACAGACATAGATCTTTATATGCCACGCTTACTTGACCACCTAACCCCTGCATATTCCTGAAAGATTGTTCCAAGCTCTTGACTTTCCTAAACATCTCCTCCTGCTCGGGATTCTTAGGTGGCTTCTCAGTTTCTGCCGGGAGATCAAAATGAGGTGTGTAAGAACATGGTTCTTGCGCTTTGAAGGTAGGTTCTAGGGGATAATAATGGTTGTCGTGAGTCTGGAACAGAGGCTCACTGGAAGATCGATGTAATGCAGCAGGTGGAGGTGCCACAAAAATAGGAGTGATTGGTGGATGAGAGTATGGGACTTGTTTAGGTTGTGGAGCTGGTGGTGTTTGGGAAGTGGTGCCACAGCATTGTTGGTAGGTGGGAAAGGCTGGGGATGAATTCACAGTAGGAGGTTCCTGAGGTTGAGCCAATAGGGGGATATAAGTAGGGTTGGCGGGGTAAACCGGTGGTGGGTGCCCTTTTGCCTAGGCCTGGTACATTTCAGCCATTTGCTGCTTTAACTTATACATCTCTTCTTTCATCGAATTAACATCCAACTCTTCCACCTCTTTTGACAGATCGACAATACTTGCCTCTAGTTCTTGGTTGGCCATGTTCAGCTTGTCTTTTGACCGGGTGTTGTAGGAGTGAGTTGCCAGAATGCCAATCAACTAACCACCTGCCTGGACTTAATACATCAACAACAACCTTGTTAGCGATTAGGGCTTTAACAGATTGGTAACCGCACATTTTGGGGAATGAATGCACCTAAGCAGTTAACCGTTTCTATTATGCATTTGATCGGTTGCTCGCGTCATCCCGACTTTCCTTATTTCCATTTGCAACTTCCCTTTTCTCTTTTTTCCTTCTTCTTTTTCCTTTTCATTCTTTCCTTTGCCCTCTCTTTGTTTTTATTCTCTCATTTTTCTCTCTTATTTTGCCATTGCTTCCTTCTCACGGTTTCTTATTTTCTCTCTTCTCTTTTCTTTTCTCTCCTATTTTTCCTCTCTTTTTCTTTTTCTCTTTTTTTTATCGCTTTTTTTTCTTCTTTTTTTTATCACTTTTTTTCTTTCTTTTGGTTATGGTCGAATCCTATGGAGATTGCCTACGTATCATGACCCCGCATGAATCAGACCGAGCGTAGTTCTAGGGGATAAAAATAAATAATAAAATATTTTGGGATTTTCAAATAAAAATAAAATGTTTTGATTACAACGACTCATCCTACCGAACTTTTACCATAAAAACCAACAGGCTCAAAAGGAAACTAATAGGAGAAAAATCAAGACTCATTTTTGACTCAAAAAGTTATCACTATTTTTTTAAAATTTTCATAAAAATATCCAGCTTTGCCAATACGGCCTTTCAGCACCTCGAGGAAGAAGATTTTAAGGCTGTGTTCGCTAACCGGCCAAAAAATTTAAAAATGACCAAAGGTGGTTGTTCTTGCAAAAACAGCCTTCCGGTGCCCTTTTAGGGACATTCGGCTATTTTTGACAAGAATGGCATCAACTTATTTACCATAAAATTTTGTTCTTTTTGGGCTAGTTTTGCAAAAGGAAAGTTGGACCGGTGAGGGTTGCCTACGTATCTCACGCCCTGTGGGAATCAAACTGGCGTAGTTCGGGCAAATAAAATGAAACCAACTATTTTTTAAAAATAAATACTTTTCTTCTTTTTTTCGTTTTTTCATTTTTCTCAAAAATTCGGTAGAGTTTCAGTACCATTTGGACATTGGTTTTTTCTTTCAAAACGGGTGATTAACTCACTTAACCCTTACACTGCTATTTTCTTTTTCAAATTCTCCCCTTTTACTCAAACAGCTGGTCAGCATGCAAATCCGAATCAAATAAATGCACAAATAGCAAGTAGGATGCATCAGGATGGTCTGTTATTTTGGGTACACCTGTCCTAGACGGACTCAACCCCTAAGTCAAATGCACATGATGCAGATAAGCGCTCCTACTAGGGATCCGGCATGAGGCTGAGTTATTCTAGGTTTAAAACCTGGGTGTATTTGTTCTAGACCTGGCTTACCCGAGCGGACAACTCGGAGCCGGGGGGGGGGGGGGGGGGTCTGCGTACCGGTAACCAAAGATCCGTCCGGCTTTGCAACTTGTCCGAACCTCGTTCTATTTGGGATATGACACTAACAGAAAGAA
>NW_017679898.1:0-1285 GCF_001879085.1 Nicotiana attenuata | reverse complement strand
GACCACTCTAAGATCTAAAAAACTAGGGAGTTTTGGGGTGTTTTGAAGACATGGCTATGGAATATAAGGAGAAGGGAAGGTGGTGGTTGCATGGTGTTCGTTTGGGTGGTTTTGGCGTGCCGCCGCCGGTCAGTGAGGGTGAGGATAAACCGAGAGAACCCGACTGAGCAAGCCTGCTAGGTTTCATTCTACCCAAACCGATTCATGAATAAATAGGAGATGGACTCCATTAATCATAATTAGTAAGTGTTTTATTAACAACTTCCATTTCATTTCCATTAGCAGCTTAAATCATAAATATCAAAATATTACAAGTGTTATAAATCTTTGCCAAACATCAATATTCGTACTTTAATTCCCAATACCCGACACTACCCACAACCTGTCTACGGAGCCTCTAAACATAACTGAAGAGTAATGTAATATAGAAATTCCAGTAACAAGGCTCCGGCTATATCTCAAATACAAAGTACATAATAAACCAATGAAACAGGACCCCGAAACGAAGTGGGGCTCACCAAGTCAGCTGAAAGGTTGATACGGCACTAGCTGCGACCAACACTGCCTGCTATAGAAATACCTACATCCATTTAAAGACGTAGCGCCCCCGGCAAAAGGGATGTTAGTGCCATTGAATAGCACTAGTATGTATAACTAAACACCATCTAGTTAGAAAGAACATCCATACAATAATAATGAAATCACAAGTACAACTCAAACACTCTAAATGATCACAACATTATTAAATAAAAAAATCATGCCATTTTCACATCCTTCTCCCATAGCTTTTAGTTTGGGGCATTTCATTCATATGTTCATCACTGTTCTCAATACCACCGCTATCTTGAGCGGAGTTTGATCACGACCCGATCGGCTAGGTTGCCTCATTTGAGACATATATCTCATTCACCATTTCATTTCCCTTCTCGGGAGTTCAATATTAGCACATTACCACCATGTGTGCGGCATGGTGTCCGATCACGGCCCGATCGGCTAGGCCGCCTTACCTAGGCGTGGTTTCATTCTCATTAATCATCTCATTTGAATCTTTATTTCAAATATATCGTATCAATTCACTGGCACTTGGGGCCACAATTATTACATCTTTTCCATTTTCAATGTCCACCTTGCAATTGTGATCATAGGCACATACAAAGGCAATTCAAGTTGCAAGCATAAGTAAGATTTCACATAGTTAGCACAATATATGAAGCTCCAATCTCAATTTAAGGTCTTAGCATTGCAATACATGATTCATATTCCTTGCACCCTTTTTAAGTTATCA
>NW_017679897.1:14496-15236 GCF_001879085.1 Nicotiana attenuata | reverse complement strand
TGGTAAGCCTTATGCAATGCAGAGAAATGCAGATGGAGACAATGCTTAGTCTCGGAAGGCAGAAAGGTAGCCTTATGCAATGCAAGGAAATGCAGGATGGAGGTAGTGCTTAACCTCGGAAGGCAGGAAAGTAGCCTTATGCAATGCAAGAAAAAATGCAGATGGAGACAATGCTTAGTCTCGGAAGGCAGGAAAGTAGCCTTATGCAATGCAGCAGAAATGCGAGTGGAGACAGTGCTTAGTCTCGGAAGGCAGAAAGGTAGCCTTATTCAATGCACGAAATAAAGGTGAAGAGTAACGAAATTTCATAGCTGATAGATGGTAGCTGATAGTTGATTACGTCATTGTGGCTGTTGGGGATGTCATGTGCGGATAGCACTTGTAAGTAAGTGATGATTCTGAGGGTTGTACTCCTGCAAAGTATGAATATGTAACTGTTTTTGATGGTTCTATGTCGTGGGTGCCTGCATCCAAAGAAAAATCGTGAGTTTTGTAAAGGGGGTAAGGTTAGTTCGTCTTCCCGTAGACTTCGCTTGTCCTACTCGGCTCTTGCTTTCGTTGGGGTAGCGTCGCTACACAAAGCAATTTTGATAGTAGCCATGCATGATTTAGTAAAAACATGATGTAAATACATAATTTAAATGATTTTCTTTTAGATAAACCGACAACTGCGATGCCGTTCAAGACATTGCGTACCTCTTTTGTCTCTGACCTCCCTCAAAACTTACGTCGTCCCGACG
>NW_017679897.1:9108-12579 GCF_001879085.1 Nicotiana attenuata | reverse complement strand
ATGAAGTTCTTATCTGGATGCTGAATCATGGATGATAGAGTGGCCAATGCATCAGCGAACTCATTCTGGACTCTGGGGACATGCCGGAATTCTGTCTTTGTGAACCTCTTTCTCAACTCCTGTACGTGATGCAAATACGGGAGTATCTTGGAGTTTTTGGTTGCCCATTCTTCTCGGACCTGATGTATGAGCAAGTCTGAATCCCCAATCACTAGTAACTCCTGAACGTTCATATCAATGGACAGCTTGAGCCCTAAGATGCAGGCTTCGTACTCGGCCATGTTGTCGGTGCATGGGAACCTGAGCTTGGCGGACACCGGATAATGCTGACCTGTTTCTGATACTAGAACTGCTCCTATGCCAACTCCTTTGAAGTTTGCTGCTCCGTCGAAGAACATTCTCCAGCCATCATAGGATTCTACGATATCTTCACCTATGAAAGAGACCTCTTCGTCAGGAAAATACGTCTTTAGAGGCTCGTATTCTCCATCCACGGGATTTTCGGCAAGATGATCTGCCAGTGCCTGTCCTTTGATTGCTTTCTGGGTCACGTAGACAATATCAAACTCACTTAGCAGGATTTGCCATTTGGCTAGCTTGCCCGTGGGCATAGGCTTCTAAAAGATGTACTTCAGCGGATCCATCCTTGATATGAGATAAGTGGTATAGGCACAGAAATAATGCCTCAACTTCTGAGCTACCCAAGTCAGAGCACAACAGGTGCGTTCTAGCAGAGAATACCGGGCCTCGTACGGGGTGAACTTCTTGCTGAGATAGTAGATGGCCTATTCTTTCCTCCCCGTTTCATCATGTTGTCCCAAAACACAACCGAATGCCCTATCCAGTACCGCAAGGTAGAGCAATAGTGGTCTACCCGGTTCGGGCGGAACCAAAACTGGCGGCGTTGGCAGGTATTCCTTGATTCTGTCGAAGGCTTTCTGGCAATCATCAGTCCATTTGGTAGCGGCGTCCTTCTTCAACATCTTAAAGATCGGCTCACAAACGACAGTGGACTGAGCTATGAACCGACCGATGTAGTTAAGTCTCCCCAAGAAACTCATAACCTCTTTCTTGTTCGTTGGTGGTGGCAATTCTCGGATGGCTTTGACCTTTGACGGATCAAATTCTATTCCTCGGCGACTCACAATGAACCCAAGTAGTTTTCCGGCAGGAACCCCGAATGCACATTTAGCGGGATTCAGTTTCAGGTTGTACCTTCTCAGTCTGTTGAAGAACTTCCTCAAATCTTCCATGTGGTCAGTGGCTTTCTTGAACTTGATGATAACATCATCTACATACACTTCGATCTCTTTGTGTATCATGTCATGGAAAATAGTAGTCATGACCCTCATGTAGGTGGCCCCAGCATTCTTTAATCCAAACGGCATCATCTTATAACAATACATCCCCAACGGCGTAACGAAAGTCGTTTTCTCCGCGTCTTCTTCGTCCATCCATATCTGATGATACCCGACAAAACAATCAACGAAGGACTGCAGCTCGTGCTTGGCGCAGTTGTCAATCAGAATGTGTATGTTCGGCAAGGGGAAGTCGTCTTTCGGACTGGCCTGGTTGAGGTCCCGGTAGTCGACACAGACTCTGACCTTCCCGTCCTTCTTCGGCATTGGCACAATGTTGGCTAACCATGTTGGATACTCCACTACTGTGAGGACCTTGGCTTTGACTTGTTTGGTAACTTCCTCCTTCATTTTCAAACTCATGTCTAGCTTGAACTTCCTGAGCTTCTGCTTTACCGGCGGACATGTCGAATCTGTTGGCAGTTTGTGAGCTACAATAGATGTACTAAGACCGGTCATATCATCATACGACCAGGAAAATATGTCTTCATACCCTTTTAGAAATTCCGTGTACTTTTCCTTTTCCGATGGTGACAGATGAACACTGATGCGCGTCTCTTTGACATTCTCTGTATCCCCCAAGTTGATAACCTCAGTTTCGTCCAAGTTAGACTTAGGCCTATTCTCAAAGTTCTCAACTTCTTTAACAACCTCTTCTGGTATATCATCCTCTTCTGAGTCTATATCCGTTTGTTGCGTTGTCTCGTTGCAAGTCACAATCGTCGGTTCATCATAGTAATGCTGTGCAAAATAAAGTAAATGATAGAGAAAATAATAAGAGCGAGATTTATAAGAAACTGAAATACTTTGATAAATTCCAAAATTGTTTTGAACACGGAGCTCTTTTCAAAATTTAAAGATAATACGAAAAGGAAATCAACTATCGAAAAAGTAAAAGATAATGCATAGTGCTTTGTTCAGCCTTGCTACCCCGAAGCTTTCCGGGCCTTGCTGGTTCTAACGGACCAATTGTTGAGGTGTTCTCCTCGGCTCACGGCTTGTATGGAAGGGCCTTCCTCCCCTTTCTCCTCAAAAATGACATGACAGTCCTTATTGTCTTCTTCCAAGTACAGATCCTTCATTGCCGCCAATGTTTCATCTTCCTCTGACCCATATATGATGTCTGCTGGCTGGAATGCTGCTCCAGGCGAGGTATAGGGTGCTCCAGTGGGTAGTAAGGGCTGCGCCATAGTGGCGACTAGTTCTGGAATTCTTCCCAAGTATATCCATACCCTAACCCGAAGATGGTGCCATGCTTCTTCAGTTTGATAGGTTTAGTGATTCCCTGGAGGTTCTTACCGAGCCCTTTGCCAGGTTCATACCCGCTCCAGTTCAGTATACTTTCGATCTTGTTATCCCACCACTTATCCTTGTCCACGGCGTTGACTCGCTCAATGTGATGGTAGGTTTCTCCGCCTAGCTTCCTTCTTCCTCCGATTGCTGGGATGGTCTGGCGACTGTATATGGGGTTACTACCATCGCCATGAATAATCACCTCTTGGTGATTCCACTCGAACTTCACTGCCTGGTGCAGGGTTGATGCTACAGCTCCAGCGGCGTGGATCCAAGGTCGTCCCAGTAGTAAGTTGTAAGATGCTGGGATGTCTATCACTTGAAAATCAACATCGAACCAAGTTGGTCCCATTTGGTGGGTGGGAGGTGATTGATAGTGAGAGGGTTGAGCATTATAGGCTTGGTAGACGGGTGCAGGTTGGGAATATCTTGGTGAGGTAGGTTGATATGTGGGGGATGGGGATGATTGGTAAGTAGGTGGTGGAATTTGGTAAGAGGGCGGAGGTGCTTGGTAATTAGGGATAGGTTGATATGTGAGAGGAGGTACTGGGTAAGCTTGGTATTTTACTGGGGATTTCGTTCTTTGTGCAACCATCACGGCACTCACATCCTTTTTCTTGGACGTGCCACCAGACTGTAGGGCCTTGTTGGTAGCCTGCAATGCCTCAAAATTAGTGACCACACCACTTTTAATGCCTTCCTCAATCCTTTCTCCTAGCTTGATGATGTCGGAGAATTTCTGGCCTTCGATCAACATCAACCTCTCATAATACTGTGGATCCTGAGCTCGGACGAAAAACCTGTTCATCTGTTCTTCTTC
>NW_017679897.1:0-6741 GCF_001879085.1 Nicotiana attenuata | reverse complement strand
CGGAGAAGGGCAATGGGAAAAGTTCCTCTCAGACCAATTGAGTTATAAGAAATGGTGCGTACCCGAGAATTCGGAACGATGAACTCTTACAGTAGGGAACCATTCGAACATCCACTGCACTTTGTCTTCCTTCAGATTTTCAAACAACTCTACCCACCCTTTAGCATCTTCTGGTTGAGCAAATATGTTAGGCATATAGTTCATTCGCCTTGGCTGATGGAAGGCGATATGATCATCCCAGTCTCTGCGTAAAATCTCTTGCCGATATTCGCCCCTTTAGAGGTTCTCCATGAGCCAAAGTTGGAGTAGTAAGTTACAACCCTCAAAGTGATTGGCCCCTCGCTGACAGTTTTCTAGGGCTCGGTATATCTCAGCAACAATCATAGGTACTACGCTAAAAGTCTGCCCGCCAATCCCTTCCATTAGAGTCTTGGTGACCATGGCTAGTCTGGTGTGGATCCTAGCCTTCTTGATAGGAAATACTATCATCCCCAAAGAGCAGAACATGAAGACGAAGACCCTTCTGTGGATATGCCCCAATGAGGTGAGGGCAAATTCATCTGGGTAAGTGCGGTAGGACTTGCTATGGTCGTACCTCTCGTACAGATAGTCGAAAGGAATGTAGGAGTCGTTCAAATAGGTCAAGTCTGGTTTTTCTTTAGTCCCATCATCTTGAAGAAACCCCTGCCCTTGCGATTTTCTGGCATAAGCAAACCCGAAGTCTCCCAAGGAATACCAGCTAACCCTCCTATTTCCTCGAGCAAAGGTGTCATTTCAAGGTCCCCGAAGTGAAAGACAGATCTGTCGCTATTCCAGAATAAAGTTGCAGCCTCTATGATTTTGTTGTCGGGTTGGATTTCCAAAAGAGAAGGAAAATTTCCCAAATATTTGCGGACGAGAGTCTGATCGCTGGAGTGAAGGTCTTCCCACCAGCTTTGCAACCTTGGGTGAATGTTGGTTACCATGCCGAATCTGGGGACTTCGTGCCTCATTTTCTGCAAAACAAAGTGTTAGACCCTTACCCCGCCGGACTCGACTTATTTAAACCAATAATTAGCATAAATGGCATTTAGCTCTCCAAATAAATGCACGGACGTGGTAGTGTCCATTTGGGTTTGTCACACCTCTTTTTTTACGCTACACCTGTGAGGGTGTAAAGGAGTTTTTCCAATTAAAGGACAGTCGGAATGGGATTTATTATTAACATTTAGAGTCGCCACTTGGGAGATTAATGGTGTCCCAAGTCACCGGTTGAATCCCAATCCGAGGAAATTATGACTCTGTTAACAGTCCGCGAACCGGAACTCCGAGTAAGGAATTCTGTTAACCCGGGAGAAGGTATAAGGCATTCCCGGGTTCCGTGGTTCTAGCACGGTCTCTCAACTGTTGTATTTGCTTTTATCTGATTTTAAAACATATTCTAACCTATGTGCCTTTTATTTTAACCGCTTTTATTTTATGTCTTTTTTTAATAAGAATTGCAACGTCGTGAAAATGTATCTCGAACCACGTCGCACCAGTGCACCCGTGGCCTTTGACGCATTTCGACTTCGTTGAGATTTAGATTTGGGTCACATAAATGTGCACCCGTATTTAGGAAGGTAATATTATTAAAATACGTGCCTAAAGCAACTACGCGTTTATTATCTTTGGGGAAAACTGTGAAATTTGCTAAACGGTTCACCCGAATTCTAAGTATTTTTAATACAAGATACTTAAATGATTACTTCAATTTGAAATATACTTTAGAAAAATCGTTGTATTTTCCTATGACTTTGCTTTACTATTACTTTATTTTCTTGATTTTAATCTTTTACTTTTAGAATTGGATTTCAAGTTAGTAACTTCTATTTTATCCTTTCTTCGTTTTGAATTCGAAAATAGAAGAGTTGAGTAAATCAAAAATCCAAAGGAGGTTCATGGCCAAGGGAAAGATGTCCGAGTAACGGTGATTTTGGAATGTACTAGTTGTGTCGAACAGTGTTGATAAGGTATCAAGAGGTATTTCCAGATATATTACTCAAAAGAACCGGCACAATACGCCTAATCGATTAGAATTGAAAAAATTCTGTCCCTATTGTTACAAACATACGATTCATGGGGAGATAAAGAAATAGAGCGAACCAAGTACCTGTGTCTTACCCTTTCAAGGAAGGGGAAAAAATGACATTATATATATAACATATTTAAATAGAAAATAACCAAATCCTATTTTTTAAAAATCCTATTTTGGGTGGATTTAAACTGAATTAGAATTAAGAAATAGGATTTTAGGGATAAGGAATAAATTAAACAAACAAACCATGGATAAATCCAAGCGACCTTTTCTTAAATTCAAGCGATCTTTTCGTAGGCGTTTGCCCCCGATTCAATCGGGGGATCGAATTGATTATAGAAACATGAGTTTAATTAGTCGATTTATTAGTGAACAAGGAAAAATATTATCAAGACGAGTGAATAGATTGACCTTGAAACAACAACGATTAATTACTCTTGCTATAAAACAAGCTCGTATTTTATCTTTGTTACCCTTTCTCAATAATGAGAAACAATTTGAAAGAACCGAGTCGACCGCTAGAACTACTGGTTTTAAAGCCCGAAATAAATAGGCTTACTTTTTCTTCACTTGAATCATAATTACAAGAATCTAGATTTGAGTATCGTGTCGTAAGAAAAAAAAATGAATCGGAAAAAAAGATTTCTTTTTTTATTGAATTGAACGTGTTCATTCATTTTGACTACTTTAGCATATTTTCTCATACTAATTTCTACTCTACCTTCCCGGAGTTCATTCTCCGGGGAACTCCATTTAAATTATTCTGGTGGACTCTTTCCAATCTACTTCCTTTATGATTTCGTTCGAAATCATATAAAGACAATTCCTATTTGATATAGCTATTTGTGCAAGTATTTTACGGTTAAGAAGCAACTGTCTCTTGTACAGATCGTGTATTAATCTACTATAACTATAGGATACTCCCCTTTCGCGAATTACTGCGTTTATCCGAGTGATCCACAAACGACGAAAATCTCTCTTTTTCCTATCCCTATCCCGATGAGCCGAAACTAAAGCTCTTATTTTCTGTTGAGTAATTGTTCGAGTAAGCCTTGAATGAGCCCCTCGAAAGCTTGATGCAAATAAACGAATTTTTGTTCTACGTCTCCGAGCTATATATCCCCGTTTAATTCTGGTCATTGAATAAATGAAACTTTGACGAATAACTAATCGATTGCCTTTCTTTCAGTTATTCTTTTCCCCCTTCCTAGTCTATTAATAACAAAACGGATTTTTCCAATGTATAAAATAAAAATTCCAATGGCTTTGGCTACTCTAACCTTCCCGACCACGATTTTTTCTTTTTTTTTTTTAGGTATTTCACTGCGAAATAAGAAAGAAATAAAAAATTGTATTTTCCTAGGTATCAAAAATCTAGTAAATAAAAGAAATCAAAAAATAAATAGTGGGTTCCTTCGTTTCTATGGTTACTTCTTAAACGGTGAGGTCTTCTCTATACACCGGAGCCTTTACTTTATACTTTAATTTAATATTTAATCAACTAATTGATGTTATTGGGAACTTGTATAGTTCACACTCTTTGGCTCTACCCATGAATTATCCAGTAATAGGTCTTTCACAATCAGATCTACCTATACAGTAACGGTATTTAATTATGAAAGTTTGCTGGGTAGCTGACCCTCTTAGTCCGTTCTTGCCAGAGTGGGAGCCTGCCTAATCTTTATGTTTTATGCTTTTTAAATAAGATTTCCTCCGCTTAATGGATAACCATTTGTTACCAATGGAGAATTTCTTATCATCTTAAATTCAGGTGATTGGATTTACACCAACGGAAACCATAAACTTCATACACAATAGAGGGATATGATAGAGTTTTTTTTTAATAATGAATGGAGTTCCTTCTTCCATCCTATCCCATTCACCGGTACTGATCATTGATACTGTAAAAGTCGTTTTCTTGCTTTTGTGCCAGCTCATGATCTAAACGAGTCGCACATACACCCTAGTACATGTTCCTCGACGCTGAGGGCACNATTTAAACAAGAGCATACTGAACAGAATCAAAACAGAATCGAACAGAACTTACTAATTTTGAGCATTCGACTGACTATGGGGCGAACTCTGACCAGCTAACGTTGTTTGAATCCTCCGGGATTCTTGACACGTAACATCCCTAATCGTGTGTTTTTCAAAAGAAAACACGTGATTAGGGAAATTACGGTCCAAAATCCCCAAGATTTCTGAGTTAGGGTTCTGCCGGACTTTGGGATTTAAAATTTGTAACGTTCCGGGCAGATTCGAGACAAGTGGCTATGGGGGTTGGGTAGAGGAGACTCAGATGAACCTAGGGTGTTAATTTGAGACTATTTGGCATACTTTGGGTCTTGGCCGGAAAATATTCAGACTGAGATTCGACCAATTCGAGGCAGATTCGAGAAAAACCAACCGGGGATTTGGATAGGGGGAGGGGAAAGGGACCTAGGGTGTTAATTTGGACCGGTTTGGGAGAAGTGGTGTCATGGCCGGAAAAGTTTAGATGGAATATTCGACGAGATTGGCTATGATTCGAGGGGAGCTGAGGGCATGGTTGGAAAGAGGGGAGAACAGTGGTTCTAGGGTGTAATTTTGGTGATCATCGGAGCATCGTTGCCAGCGGCGGCGATTTCCGGCCGGCGGCGCTAGGGCGAAAGACGGTGGTGTCAGTGGCGTTACAGGGAGTACGAGGAAGATGAATTGTGTTTTGGTCTTTTGTATAATTTTCGGACAGTTTTATTTAATTTTGAGAATCAATCGTGGCCACTGGATTTGGGGAAATGGACGGTCGTGATTAAACGACGTCAAAACGACGTCGTTTTGAGCATGGGGCAATTGGACCGGGCAGGGCGTTTGGGCCAGTGGCTTGGTCCGGTGATTGGGATTCTTTTGGGTTGGGTAAAATGTAACCAAACGGCCCAAAACTGAGTATTATTAAAGCACCCTCTTTTAGATGCTTTTGTTTTCATTTTTATTTCTTTTATTTATTTTTTGTATTTTATTTTGTATATTTTTTTTTCCTGATTTTATAAAAATGCAAAAATTAAAATGAGACCTAATTTATTTCCAAAATTTAGCTAATTAATTCCTATTTAAAGTAAACTCAAGACCAATTCAACAACTAACAATTAAAAATGCAAAAAATGGACTATTTTTGGTTATTTTCCTTAAAAGAAACAACTTGATCACTAAGTAATCCTTAAATATGAAATTAGATCCTAAATGCAAATGTCAGGCATATTTTTTTTATGTTTTTAATATGAAATAAAAATGCACAAATAAAATGCAAACAATTAACAGAAAACAACACAAAATTCACAAAAGTGTAAAATAATGAAAGAGAAATTATTTTGTTTGAATTTTGGGAATAATTCATATATAGGGCAAAAATCACATGCTCACAGCTGCCCCTCTTTGCTCGGAAACATGAAGAGTTTTCGTGCAAAGATAAGTGAGCAATTACGAGCGATTTTTGCCCGTTCGAATACTCCGTGTGAAGCATTCTGAAAACCGTCTGACCGAACCCTGCTTCAAAGGTTGTTTACATATCCTTGGCTGTAAAGGAATCAGGTCAGTATAGTTCTGGAGGGTTTGGTAGCTGGGACTACCAGGAGCTGTAATTTCATTGCTGTTGCTGCTGCTACTGCTCGCTGACCTCCTTATTACACCGAGTAAAAATAAAAAGAAGCTAGCCTAAGCTATGATCTACGAATTACAAAAGGGTCCTATCTATGTCTTCTAACTTGTTCTTGTGTTGCCTTGAACTTGTATCTTGTAATCTTCCGATGGTAGTCCTGTTGTTGTTTTGCATGGTAATCGGCGATATTGCTGCCATTCCTCCGAATGATGCTTGATTACTTGAAACATGTGTCCATTTTCCAGGTGGGCTCCTGACTGCAGATGCTTAAAAAAGTATTCCCTTGTTCTCCAGGCAGGCTCCTGACTGCTGAAACTTGAAATATTTCCTTGTTCTCCAGGTGGGCTCCTGACTGCTAAAAATCTAAAAATGAATGCCTCTGTTCTCCGGGCGGGCTTCTGATTGCCAAAACTTGGGATAAATGCCTCTGTTCTCCAGGCGGGGCTCCTGATTGCTAAAAACTTGAAAATAAATGCCTCTATTCTCCAGGCGGGCTCCTGATTGCTAAAAACTTGAAAATAAATGCCTCTATTCTCCAGGCGGGGCTCCTGATTGCTAAAAACTTGAAAATAAATGCCTTTGTTCTCCAGGCGGGCTCCTGATACCAACAACAAAAGAAAAGAATTTTCTGCCCCAGTTTGGTGGCCGGGTGCATCGCGTTACCAAACACTACTAAAAATTTGGAAGCTAAAATTTGAATTGTACTTCACTTATTTTCCAGGTGGGCGCCTGATTACTGAACTTTGAAACGTATTCCCTTGTTCTCCAGGTGGGCGCCTGATTGCGACAACTTGAAATGTATTCCCTTGTTCTCCAGGTGGGCGCCTGATTGCGACAACTTGAAATGTATTCCCTTGTTCTCCAGGTGGGCGCCTGATTGCTGAATCTTGGAATGTATTCCCTTGTTCTCCAGGTGGGCGCCTGATTGCTGAATCTTGAAATGTATTCCCTTGTTCTCCAGGTGGGCGCCTGATTGCTGAATCTTGAAATGTATTCCCTTGTTCTCCAGGTGGGCGCCTGATTGCTGAAATTGAAATGTATTCCCTTGTTCTCC
>NW_017679896.1:14442-15237 GCF_001879085.1 Nicotiana attenuata | reverse complement strand
CAAAATTAGTGCAGAAGAGTAGCATGAGCACACCACGGACGGTGCCCACGTAAGTACCAAGACTAACCTACGGTGGAGTAGTAACGAGGAACAGTCAAGGAACCTACCGGTCAAATAAACAGTATAATCATAGGAATAGGGGAACCGATATATATAAATATGTAAAGACTGCATGAATGATTAAAATTGCTACAATTCACAATAAGGGAAAAAAGGACAACAGGTAACAACAAGAATATAATAAATGATGATACGAAATGACGGCAGAATCATAATCCAAATCCTAAGGTCACAACACAGCAAGGGGAAACAGTCAATAACTCATATCCTACAATGATGATCACATAAGGTCTTACTCAGCTCTTTCCACAAATTTACCAGAATCTCGGACAAACCACAACTCACGAAACCCAGCATCTGAAATCTAACACTTGGCATCCTGTGCCCCATTAATCTCACGGTCGTACTGATAACTAACTGGCTAACTAGGGACACTCTCACATATATAATGGATAAACGGAGGCGTACCTCCACCCTTAGCAAAATCGGAAGAATTCACTTATAATGGGGATGTCCAACTACGTGTAAACTTGTACAAGTGTTTTTAACAAGAATTCTACCACTAGTAAACATGAAAAGGAGAACGGGCCGCACATACGATGTTTCCTCACAACTTCCCAGCGATATAGCTCGTACAGGTAAGCAACCCACAATCACAATATCAACAAGATAGGAATGCCTCCACAGGCCGTCACAGTTCTTTACAATCAATCCCTGACATAGCCCACCTTATTT
>NW_017679896.1:7023-12460 GCF_001879085.1 Nicotiana attenuata | reverse complement strand
GATTGTCATCGCGATCACGGAACAATGATCGCGATCGCGTAGAGGAAATTGGAGAAGGCCCAGAAATGTACATCGCGAACGCGATGATGAGAACGCGAACGCAGAGGAGGGAAAACTAGTGCTTCGCGATCGCGAAAGCATGAATGTGAACGCGTTGAAGGAAAAATATCGAGGTCCAGAAGTTGCTCTACGCGAACGCGTGAAAGCGTCCGCGAACGCGAAGAGCGGACATAGCAGAGGTACGCGAACGCGAGGTCGTCTACGCAAACGCGAAGAGGAAATAAACTGGGCTTCGCGAACGCGGTAGGAGTTATGCGAACGCGAAGAGGAAATATCCAGGTGGGCAAAGTAAGGCATCGCGATCGCGTAGGAGGGTATCAGAAGCAGCAGTTTCAGCAGTTCAAAAATGGAAGAAAATAACGCGTAGCCTATCCGAAACACACCCGAGGCTCCTAGGACCCCGTCTAATCACACACACAAGTCATATAACCTAACACGGACTCGCTCGAAGTTTCAAATCACATAAAACAACATCGAAACGACGGATCAAACCAAAAATCAAGCTTATGAACTTCCAAATCTTCAAAGTATGCTTTCGATCAAATACCTAACCAAACCACGTCCGAATGACCTAAAATTTTGCACACACACTCCAAATGACATGACGGAGCTACTGCAACTTCCGGAATTCCATTCCGACCCTCGGATCAAAAACTCACTATCGGACTGGAAACTTCCAACATTCAAACTTCAGCATTTCAAGCCTAAATTAGCTACGAACCTCCAAAATACATTCCGAACACGCATCCAACCCCGAAATCACCTAACGGAGCTAACGGAACCATCGGAGTTCCATTCCGAGGCCGTCTTCACACTGTTCTAACTATGGACCACTTTCCAACACTTAAGCTCTCATTTAGGGACTAAGTGTCCCAACACTCTCCGAAACTCAAAACAGAACGTCCCGACAAACCAAAATAGCAGAAATGAACTTAGGGAAAGCAGTTAATAGGGGATCGGGGCGTGAATTCTAAAAACGACCGGTCGGGTCGTTACATCCTCCCACACTTAAACATTCGTTCGTCCTCGAACGAGCATAGATAACATACCTGAAGTCCTCAAGTCACTGAGTGCGCACTTCCAACATACACCCGCGGGTGATCCCACGTCACCCCAATCCACTTAAGCCTGGCGACACCATCTCAACTGAAATTTAACCTTTCTAGCAATACCAATAGGCCTTCAAGCCAGAATTCTCACCTTCCATCCGTTTCCCAAGGACCCAATCCTAAATCCATGTCCGGTATCAGTCGCAATCAGCTATTTCAATACAAGCAAACACATACAGGGTACAACCACACAACATGACACATCACACATAGGCCCATGATAACATTTCTGATGGCAATACTTGCCTGGGATCAAATCCGTACAGGCCATAAGCCACATATCCAACAGGAACTCTTTGCAAACCTCCACGACACTGGCGATGGTACAATAACCACGAAAACCTCATAACAAAACACCCGAATAACCAAATCTCAGCCAACACCAACAGGTACACACCCCACGAGCTAAACTCAGGAAGCATAAAACGAAAATGACTGAATATGAGAAAGGAAACACATAAGGGAACTAACAAACAAATCAAACTAGCACAGATTCTTCTAAAACACAAATCGACAAAAACATCTAACAAGAAAGAATGAAAGCATGTAAAAGACTCACAAGGATCTTATACTGATATAACTCTCACCGCAGTACACAGCCCGGTCTCAACATATCAAATTACCTTAAATCACGAGGGTCCCGCCCTCAACACTGGATCACAAGTAGGGCACACATCGACCCATCTAGAGACTCTCACTAGATCAATTCCGTCTACAAATTACAACACCGGCTTGCTCCCACACCGGTGGAGCATAGAAATCACAGCTCGTAACCAAGAATACTCAGAGATCACATCAAACCTACCGAAACAGACAACATGAATTTACTACTAGCCTCATAACTCTCGACAACAGCTAGAAACGGATGATAGACACGGCTATCACTCATAGAACCTCCCAACAGAATAATCACGTAAACAGAGCACAAATCATGAAACACACTCATAAATGGAACAACAAATAAGGGAACTCACCGCGATAAGCAGAACTGTGATGAACTACAGATAGTGCCCCTATATAACAAATCGAATCCGTACCTGAATGACATTTAACTGGCGCGCCGGCCTCAAGCCTACTATATGAAACACATCAACGAGCCGGGCCTCCCCTTCTTGGGCGCCCTCTACCTGCCTGAATACCTCGCTGGGACACACCGGTCTGAAGTCTAGGACAATCTCTCATCATGTGGCTAGTATCTCCACACTCAAAGCACCCTCTCTGCTGACGAGGCGGTGGGAAATGTGCGATGCGGGTACTCCGAGACCTATGAGCACCTGAGTCACCATGCAAAGCATGAAGCGCGAACTGAACTGGCTGACCTGCAAAACCTCTACCATGACGCACCTTGCCTCCAAAATAAGGACCAGTATATCTCACCGGTCTACGAGGCCTCCTCGCCTCCCCAAGCTCTCCCTCCTGATCTCGTCTGCTCTCTCTCAAATGACCCTGCCTGCCCCCTCTCTCTCTAGCATGCATAACCTCTATCCTCCTAGAAATGTTCACTACCTGCTGATACGGAATATCCATCTCCAACTCTCGGGCCATGCTGGACCTGATGCTAGGAATAAGCCCCTCAATGAACCGGCGAACCTTCTCGCGAACAGTAGAAACCAAGGCTGAGGCATGTCTAGCCAAACTGGTGTAACGGACAGCATACTCCGAGACGGTCATAGCACCCTGGCGCAAATGCTCAAACTCCACGCGCCATGCATCCCTGAGGCTCTGAGGAAAAAACTCTCTCAGGAACATATCTGAAAACTGGGTCCAAGTCAGTGAAGCTGCCTCGTCTGGGCTGTCTAACTCGTAGGTGCGCCACCAATCATAGGCGGCTCCTCGAAGCTGGAAAGTAGTGAAAGAACTCGATCCAGAGATACCCATAGTACGGAGAATGCGATAACACTCGTCAAGAAACCCCAAGGCATCGTCTGATGCAAATCCACTGAATACCGGAGGATCATACTTCTTGAACCTCTCTAGCCTCATCTGCTCCTGCTCGGAAGCCGCTGCCATGCCCTCGGGCTGAACTGGTGTTGCAGGCAGCGTAGAAATAATCTCAGGGACCTGCTCAACATGCGCTCGGTGCTCAGGAGTGTGGGCGGCGGGAGTCTATGCTCCTCCCCCGGCCTGGGATGTGGCTGCAGCAAGGGGAAGCAATCCTGCCTGAGCCAAAGTGGTGTATATACTCATGAACTATGCCAAAGTCTCCTGAATGGCTAGAGTAGTAGTAGCAGTAGGCGTGTCAGGTGCCTGGACTCCGGCTGGATCTACTGGTGGTACCTCGGCGGCAGCCCGCGCAGGTGCTCTCGCTGCACCACGTGCGCGTCCTCGAACTCTACCCCGGCCCCGACCTCCGACGGCTCCAGCAGGGGGCGCGGGTACCTGATCACCTCGAGTAGTATGTGTCCTCACCATCTGTGAGAGAGTGGAAGACAGAGGTTCAGGATTGTGAATGTCAAAATCTCGCACGACAGGGAAATCAAATGAAGTGGAATTTTCCTAACGGTTACATAGCCTCTCGCAGATAAGTACAGACGTCTCCGTACCGATCCACGAGACTCTAATAAACCGGCTTGTGATCTGTGACTCCTCTGAACCTAGAGCTCTGATACCAACTTGTCACGACCCAAGTTCGCCCTCCGAGAACATGTCGTGATGGCACCTAGTCCCTACGACTAGGTAAGCCTAACAATGCGGAAGATAAACCATAATTGCGGAAGAAAGTAAATAAAACTGAATTAGTAAAAGTAAAACGGTGTATAAGGTGCCGCTCGGCACATACCACAATAATTCTCGAAGCTAACAAACTCCCAAAACCCGAAAACTCACAAATCACAAGCTAAGGGATACATAAGAGGCTCTGACTCAAGAATATCTATACAAAGGAGAAATACTGAAAGAGCTATACTTATTACAGAAAGCTGGAAAGGGACTCCTCGGTCTGCGGACGTAGCAGATATACCTCGAAGTCTCTACCGATACGCCTCCTTCCAAGGCTGACAGAACTGAGTGGGAGTACCTGTATCTGCACAACAAAAATGTGCAGAAGAGTAGCATGAGCACACCACGGCGGTGCCCAGTAAGTATCAAGACTAACCTCGGTGGAGTAGTGACGAGGAACAGTCAAGGCACCTACCGGTCAATAAACAGTATAATCATAGGAATAATGGAAATGACATATAAATATGTAAAGACTGCATGAATGACCAAGAATGCTACAAATCACAATAAGGGAAAAATACAACAAGTAACAACGAGAATATAATAAATGAGGATAGGAAATGACGGCAGAATCACAATCCAAATCCTAAGGTCACAACACAGCAAGGGGAAAACAAGTCAATAACTCATATCCTACAATGATGTTCACAAAGGTCTTATCCAACTCTTTCCACAATTTCACCAAGTCTCGGACAAACCACAACTCGCGAAGACCCAGCATCTGAAATCTAACAATTGGCATCCTATGCCCCATCAATCTCATGGTCATACCGACAACTAACTGGCTAACTAGGGCCACTCTCACAAATATAATGGATAAACGAGGGCGTACCTCCACCCTTAGCAAAATCAGGAGGAATTCATCTCTAAAAGGAGTGTTCAGCTACGTATATGCTTGTGCAAGTATTTTTAACAAGAATTCTACCAACCAGAAAACATGAAAAGGAGAACGGACCGCACGTACGAATGTTTCCTCACAACTTCCAAGCAATAAAGCTCATACCGGTAAGCAACCCACAATCACATTATTAAACAAATAGGGATTCCTCCACAGGCCGTCACAATTCTCTACAATCATCCCCTGACATAGCCCACCTTATTTCGCCACGGGTGCAATTAATAACATAATAAGCACCGCCTTATTTCGCCACACGTGCATCACAATGTTCCCACCTTATTCCGCCACATGTGCAACCCACATATAAGCATATAACATATCCCGCCTTATTACGCCGCATGTGCAAAACATCAATAACAACAATAGCACGGCAAAGACCTCGTGCAACCTTTCAACAACAACCGCACGGCAGAAACCTCGTGCATCACTATACCAACAACCGCACGGCAGAAACCTCGTGCATCACAATATCAACAACCACACGGCAGAAACCTCGTGCATCACAATATCAACAACCGCACGGCAGAAACCTCGTGCATCACAATATCAATAAATGACAATATATACAGGAATAAAGCAAGAGAATCAACTCAAGAGATTCCGTTCACCAAAAGACGGTACAACTAACGTACAAGGAAATAACTGTAACAGG
>NW_017679896.1:0-3497 GCF_001879085.1 Nicotiana attenuata | reverse complement strand
CACCGGCCTACCGAGGCCTCCTCGCCTCCTCAAGCTCTCTCTCCTCGATCTCGGCTCGCTCTCTCCCTCACTGACCCTGCTTGCCCTCTCTCTCTTTAGCATGCATACCCTCTATCCTCCTAGCAATATTCACCACCTGCTGATACGGAATATCCATCTCCAACTCACGGGCCATGCTGGACCTGATGCAAGGAATGAGCCCCTCAATGAACCGACGAACCTTCTCGCGAACAGTAGAAACCAAGGCTGAGGCGTGTCTAGCCAAACTGGTGTAACGGACAGCATACTCCGAGACGGTCATAGCACCTTGGTGCAAATGCTCAAACTCTGCGCGCCATGCATCCCTGAGGCTCTGAGGAACAAACTCTCTCAGAAACATATCTGAAAACTGGGTCCAAGTCAGTGAAGCTGCCTCCTCTGGGCTGTCTAATTCATAGGTGCGCCACCAATCATAGGCAGCTCCTCAATGCTGAAAAGTAGTGAAAGAAGCGCCGCTCGATCCAAAGATACCCATAGTACGGAGAATACGGTAACACTCATCAAGAAACCCCAAGGCATCGTCTGATGCTAATCCACTGAACATCGGAGGATCATACTTCTTGAACCTCTCTAATCTCATCTGCTCCTGCTCGGAAGCCGCTGCCATGCCCTCGGACTGAACTGGTGCCACAGGCGGCGCAGGAATAATCTCTGGGACCTGCCCAACATGCGCTCGCTGCTCAAGAGTGCGGGCGGCGGGAGTCTGTGCTCCTCCCCCGGCCTGGGATCTGGCTGCAGCAAGGGGAAGCAATCCTGCCTGAGCCAAAGTGGTGTACATACTCATGAACTGTGCCAAAGTCTCCTGAATGGCTGGGTAGTAGTAGCAGTGGGCGTGTCAGGTGCCTGGACTCCGGCTGGATCTGCTGGTGGTATCTCGGCGGCAGCTCGCGCAGGCGCTCTCGTTGCACCACGTGCACGCCCTCGAACTCTACCCCGACCCCGACCTCCGACGGCTGCAGCAGGGGGCGCGGGTGCCTGATCACCTCGGGTAGTACGTGTCCTCACCATCTGTGAGAGAGTGGAAGACAGAGGTTTAGGATTGTAGATGTCAAAATCTCGCATGATAGGGAAATCAAATGAAATGGAATTTTCCTAACGGTCACATAGCCTCTCGCAGATAAGTACAGACGTCTCCGTACCGATCCACGAGACTCTAATAAACCGGCTTGTGATCTGTGACTCCTATGAACCTAGAGCTCTGATACCAACTTGTCACGAACCTAGTCCACCAACCGTGAACATGTCATGACGGCACCTGGTCCCCATGACCAGGTAAGCCTAACATTTGCGGAAATATAATAATTGCGGAAAAATAGAGAAAATCAAATCAAATATCTAAAGGAAACTATACTGAATGCCGCATGGCAAGTACAACTCAACATCATAAGTCTAAAACAATTCCCAAAACCCGGAAACTCACAAATAACAAGCTAAGGGATACATAAGAGGCTCTGACTCAAGAATATCTATACAAAGGAGAAATAGCTATACTTATTACAGAAAGCTGGAAAGGGACTCCTCGGTCTGCGGACGTAGCAGATATACCTCGAAGTCTCTACCGATATGCCTCCTTCCAAGGCTGACAGAACTGAGTGGGAGTACCTGTATCTGCACAACAAAAATGTGCAGAAGAGTAGCATGAGCACACCACGGCGGTGCCAAGTAAGTATCAAGACTAACCTCGGTGGAGTAGTGACGAGGAACAGTCAAGGCACCTACCGGTCAATAAACAGTATAATCATAGGAATAATGGAAATGACATATAAATATGTAAAAGACTGACATGAATAGACCAAGAATGCTACAATTCACAATAAGGGGAAAAATACAACAAGTAACAACGAGAATATAATAAATGAGGATAGGAAATGACGGCAGAATCACAATCCAAATCCTAAGGTCACAACACAGCAATGGGAAAACAAGTCAATAACTCATATCCTACAATGATGTTCACAAAGGTCTTATCCAACTCTTTCCATAATTTCACCAAGTCTCGGACACACCACAACTCGCGAAGACCCAGCATCTGCAATCTAACAATTGGCATCCTGTGCCCCCTCTATCTCATGGTCATACCGACAACTAACTGGCTAACTAGGGTCACTCTCACAAATATAATGGATAAACGAGGGCGTACCTCCACCCTTAGCAAAATCAGGAGGAATTCACCTCTAATAGGGGTGTTCAGCTACGTGTATGCTTGTGCAGATGTTTCTAACAAAATTCTACCAGCTAGTAAACATGAAAAGGAGAACGGACCGCACGTACGATGTTTCCTCACAACCTCCAAGAGATAAAGCTCATACCGGTAAGCAACCCACAATCACATTATTAAACAAATAGGAATGCCTCCCCAGGCCGTCACAATTCTCTACAATCATCCCCTGACATAGCCCACCTTATTTCGCCACGTGTGCAATTAATAACATAATAAGCACCGCCTTATTTCGCCACACGTGCATCATAATGTTCCCACCTTATTCCGCCACATGCGCAACCCACATATAAGCATATAACATATCCTGCCTTATTACGCCGCATGTGCAAAACATCAATAACAACAATAGCACGGCAAAGACCTCGTGCAACCCTTCAACAACAACCGTACTGCAGAAACCTCGTACATCACAATATCAACAACCGCACGGCAGAAACCTCGTGCATCACAATATCAACAACCGCACGGCAGAAACCTCGTGCATCACAATATCAACAAATGACAATATATACAGGAATAAAGCAAGAGAATCAACTCAAGAGATTCCGTTCGCCAAAAGACGGTACAACTAACGTACAAGGAAATAACTGTAATACGGAAATACTAAGCGCAATAAGGACAACTCAACAAGGGAGAAATAATACGAAACAACGATTCCATAATACTCAGTTCTACAACAAGGAAGTTAACATGGATCAGATAATTACAATTAAGGAGGTATCGACTAAACATAGGATATCTAACTTCTTCCCAATTAAGACGAATTAATTACACGAGAGATAGAAATAATGCTTTCCAGATAGAGACAAGCAGTTAGGAATGATAATGTGACTACAAAAGGGCAAATGTCTACAGTTAAACAAGTAAAAGTCATTTAGGCAACAAGAATAACCAAAAAAAGGGCAGATAAATTCCAAGTAAGTCGTGTAGAGGTGGAACTAATAACAGGGAACTCAATCGTATCAAGAACAACTTCATATTCGGTGATTACAAGTACCTAAGAGCCTAAAAGGGCAATTTTCCACAAATAAATCCGAGCACGCACTCGTCACCTCGCGTACAGGGAATACAATCAACAAAGAAGACTCAAATCCTAAGGGGGAGTCCCCCACACAAGGTTAGGCAAGATACTTACCTCGAACCGGCTAAAATCGACTAGCAACCACGTACTTGCCACGAGTACTCGACTCCAAATGCCCCAAATCTATTCAATTAAATCACACATTATAATTAACAT
>NW_017679895.1:0-15238 GCF_001879085.1 Nicotiana attenuata | reverse complement strand
ATCTGTTGCCTGCACACAACATCGGGCCAATAGTCGGGATGATTTGTGAAGATGAGTAATGTGATCCGGCACTGAAGGCCATTGCATCCATGACCGAAACTGAAGAAAAGCCAATAAACGGTCACCAAGCCTGAAAGTTCCCCAGCAGACGGGAGTCTCGGTAGCCAATCTTGCAGTCCTTTCTGCGTCCAGATTATGTGTGATCCGGATGTTTTACTTTATTGTCTTACTTTCCGATGTAAACCCTTCTATCTTCAAAATTGAAAAAGAAAAATCAAAAAATCAAATGTAATTAATATTTCATTGTCCAGGAATGTCTCTTTTCTTAATCTTGTCATTTTTCTTATTCTCTTTTCAGTTCTGTTAAATGCAGATTTCAATAACATGACATGCTTGCGGACTTCATTCCCAGATCCCAAAACGCTGTCAGACTTCGAAATAATGAATCAAGAGTCGAAATGCAAAGAAGATTAAGTTTAAAGGAAATAAAACAAAGAGTTGGAACAGTTGAAGGAAAATTGGCTCCAGATTGGAAAGGTCCATACATCACAACAAGAGTACTGTCAAAAGAGTGCGTTGTATTTGGGATACATCAAAGGAAATGTCCCTCAAACAACTATCAATGCAAATGCAGTCAAAAGGTACTCTGTTGGATCCTCTATATAGCATTAGTGTTCTCCGATTGGGATGAAGAAGGCTTCCTTTCTCACTATCCAAACACTATCAACCCGTTGCAAACCCTTTGAGCCGGTTACTTTTCTTCGATTACCCTCTTTGGAACCTGAAAGTGTTAATACAAAAGAAAAAAAATTGAAAAAATGAAAAAAAAAAGAAGAAAAAGAAAAATACAAAAAAAAGGGGGGGGGGGAAGAAAAAACAAGAAAATGAAAAAAAAAAGACGAAAAAAAAAAGAAAAAAAGGAAAGGAAAAAGAGAGAGAAAACAAAACAAAATAGAAAAACAAAAGAAAAATCAAAAACAAAGTTTCCCTAAACTACGTTCGACTTGATTCCGAAAGGATACGTAGGCAGCCTCTCTCGGGGTTCAGTCACACCAAAATAAAAATTCAAATTCCCCCAAAAGTGAAACTGGGGCAGAAGTTATAATGCTCCGGCGATGGGTTCGCCTGAAAGGTTCCAAAGTTGTAACTCAATCCAAATCTTTTTTACCCAAATCCTGTTCAATTCCTTCCGATCAATTGCTGAGAATGTTCGAGGATCAGAGAATGCAACTACTTGGATCTGATACAACAAAATGAGAGAAATGAAATGAGAGAGTCTTATTGGTGAAAATCCACATGGGCACCATGAGGCGATGATAAGCAGAGAAATCTAAATGAGAGAGTTTTGTTAGTGCAAACTCGCAAAGAGCACTATAAGGCGATGGTAAGTAGAGAAACGAGAGAGGTCAGCTCGTGAAAACCCGCAAAGGGCGTTCCTGATCGAAAAGAGGATCCTCACAACCATCGACATCGACAGAGTCCTGGCAAGGTTCTCGGTCTCAAGGAAAATTTGTGATGAATTTTTGAGAGTCAGACGGTTTACACAGATCAGGCATCCAGTCCAAAGGGCATGTCATGTTCATTGAAGTCCGTATGTACTCCAGATAAGTCCTTCTTTCCTCTCCCCGAAAGGGAGACTTCTTATTTTAAACTCATTCTCCATTCCATTGTTTGTTTTCTTAGAATCCCTTTCGGTCTAACACTGTTCCAAAACTAAGACAAAGAAAGGATGGCAAGACAGATTTACAGGGTTCTCATTTGACACGAGCTAATGTGCAGAAAAGCACTCAGCCTCAGCAGGTGCATCAAGTCGACCTCGACTGGCCATGGCGGCCGATGCTCCGGAATTGAAAACTCTCGGAAGGAGAAAATCAAATCGAAGTACCTATAAAGGCAAATGAACTTGAAAAGGATGAGTTCCACGTGGCCAACCATCTCGAAAAAGTTTGAAAAACCAAGGTACCAAAATGATCTAAAATCAAAGTTGGAAGAAAATAGCCAGAAATGAAAAGCCTACGAAGGGGAAATAAAGTTGGAAAAGGTTAAGTCCCATGCGACTAGCCGTTGCAGCAAAAGTTTGAGGAGCCAAAAAGTTCCCCAGTGTTCCGGAAAAAAAATGAAAAAAGATAAAAAAAAAAAGAAAAAAAAAGAAAGAAGGGAAGTCAGAAAGGAAAGGCCTACGAAGGAAAAATAAAGTTCAAAAGGTTGAGTTCCACCGACCAATCATCATGACAAAGTCTGGAAAAGCCGGAGTTTTCTCTAGAGACAGAAATGCAATCGGTGTTCAGGAAGCAACCAGTTGCAGTTGAAAGGGCCGAAATCAAGTGATCAAAACAATCAAACTAACAATTGTTCTTTGTTTGAAAAAATTGAAACAAGTGCAATCCAAGCAACCGTGCAAGAAGCAGGTGCAACCAAAAAGGAAAAGAAATGCGCAAGTGCTGAAACAGCTTTGCAGCAAGGAATCAACCCAAAAGGGAAGTTTCCTCCAAATTCTTTCCTACATTTTTTACTAAAAAAATGAAATGAAAATTGAAATGAAAAAAAAAAGAAATAAAAAGAAAATCCAAAAAAAAATTGATAACTTAGGATTCCCTGCCTCAATCTTTTACGCCTTTTTACCAACATTATGGCTCCAATCCCTGAGTTGAGTTTTTAGACATAGGGCCTCCATTCCCTAGTCGCCTTTTACCAACATTAGGGCTCCAATCCCTGAGTTGAGTTTTTAGACATAGGGCCTCCATTCCCTAGTCGCATTTACCAACATTAGGGCTCCAATCCATGAGTTGAGATTTTAGACATAGGGCCTCCATTCCCTAGTCGCCTTTTACCAACATTAGGGCTCCAATCCCTGAGTTGAGTTTTTAGACATAGGGCCTCCATTCCCTAGTCGCCTTTTACCAACATTAGGGCTCCAATCCCTGAGTTGAGTTTTTAGACGTAGGGCCTCCATTCCCTAGTCGCCTTTTCACCAACATTAGGGCTCCAATCCCTGAGTTGAGTTTTTAGACATAGGGCCTCCATTCCCTAGTCGCCTTTTACCAACATTAGGGCTCCAATCCCTAAGTTGAGTTTTTAGACATAGGGCTTCATTCCCTAATCTCTTCCTCCTAAACAGACACAATCCTTATTTTATTGCTTTCAAAAAAAAGAAGCAGTTCAGACTTTTGTTACAAATAATTCAAGAAATTTTCCTAGTGAAAACTGGGGCAGAAGAATTCCGTTCGTTTGTTTATTTTGGTGTCTGAGCAGGTTTGACATCGAGGTACAGGATTCGAGATGGCCGAAAGAATGAGTCTCAATCCAAAATAAAGAAAAAAAAAGAACAAAAAGAAATGAACTCAAAGTGCCGAGGCGGAGAAAGACGCAGACTGCTCAAGATATGATTGAAGTTACAAGCTTCGCATGTCCCGTCCTGATCCAAAGTTGGAGAAAGGACCACTACCTGCAGCTGACGAGGATCAAGATTCAGATCAGAGTCCGCAGTAGGAATCAGCTGAGACTCAAGATCAAGCTTCAAGAGATTTATAGATAGGAATCTTGTAACTCGTAGCTGATAGGCTTAGTTAGTCTTTTTAATTTTGATTTTTGATGTAATAACGGGACCACGGACCGGAACCTCGACGGCACCTCGCTCAGCTCTCAACTTCGGTACTCCATCATCTCACTCACTTCTGAACTACACGTGGCCTGATTCCTTTATAGCCAAGGATATGTAGGCAGCTCAGATACCAGGGCTCGGTCACATTCTCCTTTTTTTTAGCTTTCGGTTTCCCCAAATAAAGGTCGGGTCAAAAACCTGTCTAGTCATTCTTTGTCTGAAAACTCTTCGCATTTCCAGTCAAAGAGGGGCAGCTGTAGACATGTGATTTTTGACCCTCCCCAAGATTTTTCATATTTTAGCACGTAAAATATTTAATTTAGGCCTAATATAGCTATTTTAATTAATTTTTACTGTTTTACTTTATTTTATTGCAAGAAAACGAAAATTACAAAAAAAAATAGTTTAATTAATGTTTTGTAGTCATTTTTAATCATGAAAAATACCAAAAATATCACGCATGGCATTTAGGCTTTATTTTCACATTTTTAGGATTAATTGGTAGTTACTTGTTTAATTAAATAAAAATCACAAAAATAGCTCATTTTTACATTTTTTTTCTTTTAATTATTAGCTTATTGATTTTTCTCTTTTAATTTAGAATTAAGTATTGTTTATAATTTTTATAAATAGTCAATTAGTTTAATTTCACATTTTTAGATAATCAGAGATTTTAATTTTAGGATTTTTAATTAAAGAAGAAGAAAAAGAAATACAAAGGAAAAGGAATGAAAGAGGGGTTTTAATATGAATTGGGCTAATTCTTGTACCCAAATCAGGCCCAAATCCCAGCCTAAAAATTACCCAAACCCGTCCAAACCACCCAGGCCCAAAACCCATACCCTTCCAATTAAAACCTAGACTTAGACCTATAAAAATACCTAGACCTAATCAGATGAAGGAAGAAGGACCCTAGAGCTCTAAAAAAAAGCTGCGCATCAGCTTCTTGCAAAAAGAACAAAAACGCAGCAGCTGCTGCTTTCCTTCTTCCATCAAACACACTCCATCATAACCCAAACATCAACTCCATAAAGCCATGAAAATCAACCACAAAATCCACCAAAAATCAGCTCCAATTCACCCCTAAATCATCTCCGAACAGCCCAGAAAATGCAGTTGAAGCAGCTGCAAAAACAGTCCGAAAACCAGCCCGGTTTCCATATCAAACGCCCAGCAAAAATCAGTTCAGAACAGAGGATCAAAGCCGCAAAATCTGCTCAAAATCACCTCCAAAATAGCTCCAAAACGAGCTGAAAATCTCCTTCAAAAACCAGCTCAAAAACGACCCAAAATCAGCTCGTTTTCCAGCGAAAATCAGCTGAAAATCAGTAGTAAAGTGTTCCAAAATAGGAGCTCAAACACAACGAAATCAGCAAAAAGGCACCAAAATCCGCTCCAAAACAACCCAAAGCAGCTCCAAAAAAATTCCCCCAAAAAATCGGTACGAGTTAAGTGAGATCTTCATTCGAACTTCGGCAAGGTTTTCTGGCGAGTTTTCTGTTTCGATTTAAGATGTGGACGTGTGGGATTGTTGCTGCTGCGTTGCGGCTTTGCTGAGCTCCGTAGTTGATTTAATTGCTTCTCCAGTTAAGCCTTCATTTGGGAACCGGTAGTAATGCCCCCTTTTCTCAAGCTAGGTAAGTTCATGTAACTTTTTTTTAGTAATGAAATCCTTGATTTGGTCTTTGATTTTTGTTGAGGAATTCTGTTAATCAACCCATTTGATGCTCGTATGATAATGTGGAAAGTATTCAGATCTCACCTATTGTTTGTTAGAAAATTTTTGACTTAGTCTAAGCTTCAGAAGCACTGACAGTAGCCATGCTTTGGATTAATCCATGTTAAAACTATGTAGTTGATTTAGATTTGTAAATTTGAAGTTAATTTTGTATTGCTTTTCTTTAATTTTGTCATAATGTGTAATGGGCTAAAGTTGCAAAGCAACCTAACAAAGTGGGTCAGGAAAGCTCGTTTGGAATTTTGAAGTAATTGTAGCATCTTCGGTGAATCAAGTTTGCTTTCGTTAAAACTCGCTAGATCACTGGAATCATTGTTTGAATTTTGTTAACTGTGATTAGCTTTTCTTTTATTTATTAGTTCAAGGTTGTGATTTTCATGGATATATTATGTGAATAAAATATTAGTAATGAATTCATTTGTAATGTTTTTGAACTCACAAAACTAGTTAGCTTTTTTATAGAAAATTTGAGGTGTGCCGTTTTCATTAAAAAAACCCATGGCCCTCACTTAATTATTCTTAAATCCTTAGAACTCGAGGCGTGTCATTTAGCGAATTTTCATGGCCCTCGCAAAAGTTGCAAACGCGTAGTTGCTTTAGGCGCGTTATTTTAATAATTTACCTTCCTAAACTCGGGTGCGCATTTATGTGACCCAAATCCAAATCTCAACAACGTTAGATAAAATGTGTCGTGGACCACGGGTGCATTTCATGTGACGTGGTTCAAGACATGTTTTAGATAACGTTGAATCTTCCTAAAAATAATTTAAAAGCGGTTAATAAGTTAAAAATATACCATAGGCTAAAACATGTATTAAAATCAGATAATAAGCCAATTATAATAGTTTAAGCGAGCGTGCTAGAACCACGGAATCCGTGGATGCCTAACACCTTCCCCCGAGTTAACAGAATTCCTTATTTAGAATTTCTGGTTCGCAGACTTCAAAAAGGAAAGTCGAAATTTCCTCGATTTGGGATTCAAAATAAACCGGTGACTTGGGACACCAAATAAACTATCCCAAGTGGCGACTCTGAATAAAAATAAATAATTCCATTTCGAATAATGTCACTTTAATTGGAAAAACTCCCTTGTACTACTTTCGGGTGTGTAAAAAAGGAGGTGTGACAGCTCTGGCGACTCTGTTGGGGAGCCAAACCCAGGACTTCGGTTCAGGGTTCAAGAATTCGAGCTTAGAATGGCTGTTATAGTTGGCTTTATTTATTATCTTATTTTTGTACATGTTTGGGCCTAATGTGTTAAGTGCTGCTTTTACCGCTTTGATATTATCTGAACTGTATATATAAATTGCTACGAAACCCCTCTCTTCTCTCTCCTGAGGAGTGCACGCTGGTCGTGACTTCTTTCTGTTAGTGTCATATCCCAAATAGAACGAGGTTCGAACAAGTTGCAAAGTCGGGTGATCTTTTGGTTACCGGTATGCAGTCCCCGCCTCCCCCGGCTCGAGTTGTCCGCCCGGGTAAGCCAGGTCTAGAACAATACACCCAGGTTTTAAACCTAGAATAACTTAGCCTCATGCCGGATCCCTAGTAGGAACGCTTATCTGCATCATGTGCATTTGACTTTGGAGACTTAACACAGGGGTTGGGTCTGTCTAGGACAGGTGTACCCGAAATGAAAAGACCATCCTAATGCATCCTACTTGCTACTTGTGCATTCATTTGCTTCGGATTTGCATGTTGACCGGCTTATCGAATAATAGGGGAAAAGTTGAGAAGAGGAAAGTCAATGTGAGGACTGAGAGAGATAATCGGCTGTTTTTGAAAAACCAATGTCCAAAATATACTGAAACTCTGCCGGAATTTTAAAAAAAAAAATTGTTTTTGTTTTGATCGAACTACGCGGGTCTGATTCTCACCGGATGTGAGATACGTAGGCAAACCTCATCGGTTCCGACCCCAATTTTCAAAAATCCAAAAATATTTTCCTTTAGTTCCTTCTTTAAAAATCTTTCCTCGGAAAATTCAAAAAAAATACTCCTTAGATGTCAGAAAATTCATAAATAAAAAAAAATTGGAAAAATTGAAGTCCAAAAATATTTTTGCTTTTCTTTAGAAGTACTTTTGTAAATAAATAAAAGCTCAGAAATTCAAAGCATTTTTCTTAAAAAGAAAATCCCTCTATCGAAAATTAAGAGGTTACATCTAAAATCCAAAAATATTTTCTTTCTTCCTTAGAAAAAGAGAAAACAAATGAAAATTCAAACAAAAAAAATATTTTCTTTTTACTTTTGATTCCCAAAGTTCCAATCAAAAGAAAAAAAAATTTTAGAAGTCTTTCTTTCAAAAATAAAATCAAAATCAAAAATCCAAAAAAAAAAAATTCCTTTCTTCTTTTAAAGCATTTTTTAGAAAATTCCAAAAGAAAAAAAAATCAAAAAATCAAAAATATTTTTCTTTTGCCTTAAAGCTCCCTGGTTTGAGTTTTATATATAAAGAAAAAAGTTAGTTTACTCAATTCGCAATCTTCCCGAACTACGCAAGATTTGATTCATGTGGGGTCATGATACGTAGGCAATCCCCATCGGATTCGATCATAGCCATAAATAAATTGAGTGAAGAATAAACTGAAAAAAATTGATTTAAAAAGAAAGTAAAAGTGAAAAAAAGAGAGCGACAAAAAATAAAAGAGTGACAAAAACAAAAAAAAAAAGAAAAGAGAGTGCCAAAAAATAAAAAGAGCGACAGAAATGAATTGAAAAAAAATCAAGAGTGATTAAAGAAAGGCAGAAATGAAGAATAGAGGTACAAAGTGAAAAAGGCTAGTTAAGGCCGGGATGAAACATGCAACCGTTCAAACACACGGTAAAAGCGTTTAACTGTTAGGTGCATTGCATCTCAACGTGCGATTTCCTATATGTTAAAATTTTCCAAACTAACAAAGTTGTTCGATGTGCAAAAAGTTAGGTTTTGGTGGTTGGTTTTGTTGGTAGTCTAGCCTCCCTTCCTTCACAAGATCCAAAGACACAGATGGCCTCCGCAAGCAATCTACCAATCATCGGTCCCGAGGATAGCCCAGCATCGGCTATTCTGTAGCTAGAATCAACAGTTGCTGAAGAGAATAAGATGTTGCGTCTCCGCATATGGGAAATGTGGGACGCCTGTTCTAACGGTAAGGAATCGCCATGTGCAATCCCTAGGTTCCCTGAATTGATCCCCAGGTCAGGTGAGGTTACCAGTGCTCCTGTGCCCAACCCGCTCATCCCATACGGGCACCCTCCAATGCCCTCCAATGATCCTGACATGCCTTCTGTGGTTCGCCCCCAGGCACCGGCTCTAAGGGCACCGCCTCTAATGTTCACCTTTCAGGGTCCACAGCTTCAATCGGATATAACATATGTGACCTCGTACTCTTTCACTCAACCTCCGCGATATGATCTCTCGGAGGAGCAAGAAAAGGTTGTTAAAAATCCCGAGCAAGAGGAAATTGCTCGGAAGATGAAGAGCTTGGAACAAAGCTTGAAAAGCATGCAAGGTCTGAGTGGTCAAAAGAGTGTCTCATGTCTGTATGTTTCCCCATGTCCACTTGCCAATTGACTTCAAGATGCCAAAATTTGAAAAGTATGACGGGCATGGAAACCCGGTCGCTCATTTGATACGATACTGTAACCAGTTGAGGGGTGCTGGTGGAAAAGAGGAGCTACTAATAGCTTTCAGGCTTGGCGACCGTTTTTGGCTTTTCTTCAGTTTCGGTCATGGCTATAGTGGCCTTCAGTGCCGGATCACATTCCTCAGCTTCACAAATCATTCCGACTATTGGCCCGATGTTGTGGGTAGGCAACAGATTGTTCATCACATCAGGAGCTTCTTCATCCCGAAAAACGATTCTTTCAGCTTCAATCAAATCCTCAACTGCCCTTTTGAGGGTCCAACAGTCATCCCGCGACCCGTCCCGTGCCGTCCCGTCCCGTCCCGTTTAAAAATATTTTTCTTTTGCCTTAAAGCTCCCTGGTTTGAGTTTTATATATATAAAAAAAGTTAGTTTACTCAATTCCCAATCTTCCCGAACTACGCAAGATTTGATTCATGTGGGGTCATGATACGTAGGCAATCCCCATCGGATTCGATCATAGCCATAAATAAATTGAGTGAAGAATAAACTGAAAAAAAATTGATTTAAAAAGAAAGTAAAAGTGAAAAAAAGGGAGCGGCAAAAAATAAAAGAGTGACAAAAACAAAAAAAAAAAAGAAAAGAGAGTGCCAAAAAATAAAAAGAGCGACATAAATGAAATGAAAAAAAATCAAGAGTGATTAAAGAAAGGCAGAAATGAAGAATAGAGGTACAGAGTGAAAAGGGCTAGTTAAGGCCGGGATGAAACATGCAACCGTTCAAACACACGGTAAAAGCGTTTAACTGTTAGGTGCATTGCATCTCAACGTGCGATTTCCTATATGTTAAAATTTTCCAAACTAACAAAGTTGTTTGATGTGCAAAAAGTTAGGTTTTGGTGGTTGGTTTTGTTGGTAGTCTAGCCTCCCTTCCTTCACAAGATCCAAAGACACAGATGGCCTCCGCAAGCAATCTACTAATCATCGGTCCCGAGGATAGCCCAGCATCGGCTATTCTGTAGCTAGAATCAGCAGTTGCTGAAGAGAATAAGATGTTGCGTCTCCGCATATGGGAAATGTGGGACGCCTGGTCTAACGGTAAGGAATCGCCAAGTGCAATCCCTGGGTTCCCTGAATTGATCCCCAGGTCAGGTGAGGTTACCAGTGCTCCTGTGCCCAACCCGCTCATCCCATACGGGCACCCTCCAATGCCCTCCAATGATCCTGACATGCCTTCTGGGTTCGCCCCCAGGCACCGGCTCTAAGGGCACCGCCTCTAATGTTCACCTTTCAGGGTCCACAGATTCAATCGGATATAACATATGTGACCTCGTACTCTTTCACTCAACCTCCGCGATATGATCTCTCGGAGGAGCAAGAAAAGGTTGTTAAAAATCCCGAGCAAGAGGAAATTGCTCGGAAGATGAAGAGCTTGGAACAAAGCTTGAAAAACATGCAAGGTCTGAGTGGTCAAAAGAGTGTCTCATGTCTGTATGTTTCCCCATGTCCACTTGCCAGTTGACTTCAAGATGCCAAAATTTGAAAAGTATGACGGGCGTGGAAACCCGGTCGCTCATTTGATACGATACTGTAACCAGTTGAGGGGTGCTGGTGGAAAAGAGGAGCTACTAATAGCCTATTTTTGGAAAACCTCACCGGAATTGCTTCTGAATGGTATACGGATCAAGAAATTGCTCATTGGCACGTGTGGGATGATATGGCCCGAGATTTTGTCTGCCAATTCCAGTATAATGTGGACATCGCTCCCGATAGAAACGCTTTGTCCAATCTGAAAAAGAAAACCGCGGAAAGCTTCCGTGAGAATGCTGTCAAATGACGTGAGCAAGCTGCGAAGGTAAAGCCTCCGATGGACGAAGTTGAAATGGTCACAGTCTTTCTGCAGGCCCAAGAGGCTGACTACTTCCAGAACATGATGTCTGCTGTGGGTAAGCCGTTCGCTTGAAGCTATCAAAATTGGGAAAATGATTGAAAACGGTCTAAAAACGGGCTGAATCTTGAGTCATGCAGCCTTTAAGGCCACATCACAGGCTGCTCAGATTGGTTTGGAGGGTTTATGAACAGAAATGGGTTTGAAGAGTGAGTCATGACGGTTTCAAGCTCGAGGGGGGCCCGCAGGTCATTCAGCCAACCATATGTGCCTCCTATCGTCCCACCACACTATTATCCCATTCAAGATGATGCTTATGTCGTGGTACCGCCCCCCCTACGCGGTGATAAGCGCGCAATCTTACACGCAGCTACAACATCATACACAAAATCGAGCTCCACCTCCCAGAAACGCCCATCCTTACCAAGCTCCATATAATCCTCAACCAAATGATTCCCAATACAATCCTCGCCCAAGAGAGCCTTTCAGAAAGAATCAGTTCACCCCTATTGGTGAATCGTATTCAAACTTGTTCCAAAAGCTAATCAGGCTAAATCTATTGCAGCCAGTGGCCCCGTACCGGCCGAACCCCGAGTCCCCCTCGCACCGAGCTGATGCTATATGTGAATACCACTCTGGAGCAGTGGGACACAGTACAGAGGACTGTTGGACCCTCAAAAGGGCAGTTGAGGATTTGATTGAAGCTGAAAGAATCGTTTTTCGGGATGAAGAAGCTCCTGATGTGATGAACAATCTGTTGCCTACCCACAACATCGGGCCAATAGTCGGAATGATTTGTGAAGCTGAGGAATGTGATCCGGCACTGAAGGCCACTACAGCCATGACCGAAACTGAAGAAAAGCCAAAAACGGTCGCCAAGCCTGAAAGTTCCCCATCAGACGGGAGTCTCGGTAGCCAATCTTGCTGTCCTTTCTGCGTCCAGATTATCTCAGGGTGTGATCCGGATGTTTTACTTTATTGTCTTACTTTCCGATGTAAACCCTTCTATCTTCAAAATTGAAAAAGAAAAATCAAAAAATCAAATGTAATTAATATTTCATTGTCCAGGAATGTCTCTTTTCTTAATCTTGTCATTTTTCTTATTCTCTTTTCAGTTCTGTTAAATGCAGATTTCAATAACATGACATGCTTGCGGACTTCATTCCCAGATCCCAAAACGCTGTCAGACTTCGAAATAATGAATCAAGAGTCGAAATGCAAAGAAGATTAAGTTTAAAGGAAATAAAACAAAGAGTTGGAACAGTTGAAGGAAAATTGGCTCCAGATTGGAAAGGTCCATACATTACAACAAGAGTACTGTCAAAAGAGTGCGTTGTATTTGGGATACATCAAAGGAAATGTCCCTCAAACAACTGTCAATGCAAATGCAGTCAAAAGGTACTCTGTTGGATCCTCTATATAGCATTAGTGTTCTCCGATTGGGATGAAGAAGGCTTCCTTTCTCACTATCCAAACACTATCAACCCGTTGCAAACCCTTTGAGCCGGTTACTTTTCTTCGATTACCCTCTTTGGAACCTGAAAGTGTTAATACAAAAGAAAAAAAATTGAAAAAATGAAAAAAAAAAGAAAAAGAAAAATACAAAAAAAAGGGGGGAGGGGGGGGGGAAGAAAAAACAAGAAAATGAAAAAAAAAAGACGAAAAAAAAGGAAAAAAAGGAAAGGAAAAAGAGAGAGAAAACAAAACAAAATAGAAAAACAAAAGAAAAATCAAAAACAAAGTTTCCCTAAACTACGTTCGACTTGATTCAGAAAGGATACGTAGGCAGCCTCTCTCGGGGTTCAGTCACACCAAAATTAAAAATTCAAATTCCCCCAAAAGTGAAACTGGGGCAGAAGTTATAATGCTCCGGCGATGGGTTCGCCTGAAAGGTTCCAAAGTTGTAACTCAATCCAAATCTTTTTTACCCAAATCCTGTTCAATTCCTTCCGATCAATTGGTGAGAATGTTCGAGGATCAGAGAATGCAACTACTTGGATCTGATACAACAAAATGAGAGAAATGAAATGAGAGAGTCTTATTGGTGAAAATCCACATGGGCACCATGAGGCGATGGTAAGCAGAGAAATCTAAATGAGAGAGTCTTGTTAGTGAAAACTCGCAAAGAGCACTATAAGGCGATGGTAAGTAGAGAAATGAGAGAGGTCAGCTCGTGAAAACCCGCAAAGGGCGTTCCTGATCGAAAAGAGGATCCTCACAACCGCCGACATCGACAGAGTCCTGGCAAGGTTCTCGGTCTCAAGGAAAATTTGTGATGAATTTTTGAGAGTCGGACGGTTTACACAGATCAGGCATCCAGTCCAAAGGGCATGTCATGTTCATTGAAGTCCGTATGTACTCCAGATAAGTCCTTCTTTCCTCTCCCCGAAAGGGACACTTCTTATTTTAAACTCATTCTCCATTCCATTGTTTGTTTTCTTTGAATCCCTTTCGGTCTAACACTGTTCCAAAACTAAGACAAAGAAAGGATGGCAAGACAGATTTACAGGGTTCTCATTTGACACGAGCTAATGTGCAGAAAAGCACTCAGCCTCAGCAGGTGCATCAAGTCGACCTCGACTGGCCATGGCGGCCGATGCTCCAGAATTGAAAACTCTCGGAAGGAGAAAATCAAATCGAAGTACCTATAAAGGCAAATGAAGTTGAAAAGGATGAGTTCCACGTGGCCAACCATCTCGAAAAAGTTTGAAAAACCAAGGTACCAAAATGATCTAAAATCAAAGTTGGAAGAAAATAGCCAGAAATGAAAAGCCTACGAAGGCGAAATAAAGTTGGAAAAGGTTAAGTCCCACGCGACTAGCCGTTGCAGCAAAAGTTTGAGGAGCCAAAAAGTTCCCAGTGTTTCGGAAAAAAAATGAAAAAAGATAAAAAAAAGAAAAAAAAAGAAAGAAGGGAAGTCAGAAAGGAAAGGCCTACGAAGGAAAAATAAAGTTCAAAAGGTTGAGTTCCACCGACCAATCATCATGACAAAGTCTGGAAAAGCCGGAGTTTTCTCTAGAGACAGAAATGCAATCGGTGTTCAGGAAGCAACCAGTTGCAGTTGAAAGGGCCGAAATCAAAAGATCAAAACAATCAAACTAACAATTGTTCTTTGTTTGAAAAAATTGAAACAAGTGCAATCCAAGCAACCGTGCAAGAAGCAGGTGCAACCAAAAAGGAAAAGAAATGCGCAAGTGCTGAAACAGCTTTGCAGCAAGGAATCAACCCAAAAGGGAAGTTTCCTCCAAATTCTTTCCTACATTTTTTACTAAAAAAATGAAATGAAAATTGAATTGAAAAAAAAAAGAAATAAAAAGAAAATCCAAAAAAAAATTTGACAACTTAGGATTCCCTGCCTCAATCTTTTACGCCTTTTTACCAACATTATGGCTCCAATCCCTGAGTTGAGTTTTTAGACATAGGGCCTCCATTCCCTATCGCATTTTTACCAACATTAGGGCTCCAATCCCTGAGTTGAGTTTTTAGACATAGGGCCTCCATTCCCTAGTCGCCTTTCACCAACATTAGGGCTCCAATCCATGAGTTGAGATTTTAGACATAGGGCCTCCATTCCCTAGTCGCCTTTTACCAACATTAGGGCTCAAATCCCTGAGTTGAGATTTTTTTAGACATAGGGCCTCTATTCCCTAGTCGCCTTTCTTGCCAACATTAGGGCTCCAATCCCTGAGTTGATATTTTAGATATAGGGTTTTATTCCCTAATCTCTTCCTTCTAAACAGACACAATCCTTATTTTATTGCTTTCAAAAAAAAAAAAAGCAGTTCAGACTTTTGTTACAAATAACTCACGAAATTTTCCTAGTGAAAACTGGGGCAGAAGAATTCCGTTCGTTTGTTTATTTTGGTGTCTGAGCAGGTTTGACATCGAGGCACAGGATTCGAGATGGCCGAAAGAATGAGTCTCAATCCAAAATAAAGAAAAAAAGAAAAAGAACAAAAAGAAATGAACTCAAAGTGCCGAGGCGGAGAAAGACGCAGACTGCTCAAGATATGATTGAAGTTACAAGCTTCGCATGTCCCGTCCTGATCCAAAGTTGGAGAAAGGACCACTACCTGCAGCTGACGAGCATCAAGATTCAGATCAGAGTCCGCAGTAGGAATCAGCTGAGACTCAAGATCAAGCTTCAAGAGATTTATAGATAGGAATCTTGTAACTCGTAGCTGATAGGCTTAGTTAGTCATTTTAATTTTGATTTTTGATGTAATAACGGGACCATGGACCGGAATCTCGACGGCACCTCGCTCAGCTCTCAACTTCGGTACTCCATCATCTCATTCACTTCTGAACTACACGTGGCCTGATTCCTTTATAGCCAAGGATATGTAGGCAGCTCAGACACCAGGGCTCGGTCACATTCTCCTTTTTTTTAGCTTTCGGTTTCCCCAAATAAAGGTCGGGTCAAAAACCTGTCTAGTCATTCTTT
>NW_017679894.1:0-15245 GCF_001879085.1 Nicotiana attenuata | reverse complement strand
CTCCTATGTATATATACCAAGTAGGGTTGGGCCCAAACAATTATACCTTCTCCAATGTGAAAAAGGACACTTTCCCCGGGTGAGACGCGCGACTTCACACGCCCTTCGCGCCCTCTTCTAGTTTTTCACCCTGTTCCGTTCCGAATTTGGAAAAGCGCAAAACATAAAAGTTATATCCCTTTGAGTTAGCTTTCCAACTATATATTGTGGAGCCCAAATGGAGTTTTGAGCAAAAAGTTATATCTATTTTACTAGACAGTACGCAATCTGCCTACTCGAGCCTTCGTTCGCTCTAACTATCATCCGTTTGACCCCCAAACATGATCCCGGCTTAATTCCTTGAACTTTTACTCAAACTTTAAAGCTCCAAATCACTTGAATTCATTCCATAACATCTATATAGCTCGGAATCACTCCTATAAGGCATAAAACATACAATTAGTGCAAAACACTAGCGATTAAAGCTCAAACTCAATTAAAGTGCAGTAAATTAGAGTGTAATAAGCGACTAAAATACGTAATTATAGCCTATCATCAGGTACACTCATCAGGATCACAGCAGATGGAATACATGGGATGATTTGGCCCAAGCATTCGCTTGGCATTTCCAATACAATATAGAAATTATTCCAGATCGTTTGTCTTTGACTAAGATAGAGAAGAAGCCTGGTGAGAGTTTTAGGGAATAAGGTTTTCGTTGGAGGGAACAGGCAGCACGAGTCAACCCTCCGATGGAGGAAAGTGAAATGGTAGAGTATTTTCTTCAGGCTTTGGAGCCTACATTCTTTGGTCATCTGATCTCGGCCATGGGTAAGTCTTTCAATGAAGTAGTGAAGATGGGAGGTATGGTAGAAGAAGGGCTCAAATCGAGCAAGATCATGAGCTACTCAGCTATCAAAACAACTACCCAAGAAATTCAAAATGGTACTGGAGGAGTAATAGGAAAGAAGAAGAAAGAAGATGTTGCAATGGTCGTCTCAGGATCGTGGCATGGTCCGAGGGGTACACCACACCATTACACCCAGCCTCGACCCCATCCTCAAACCTACACCCAAACCCCACATAATCTAACTCAACATTACTTTCCATCGCCAGACCCTCAGTATTCTGTCAAGCCACCTCAATACCATGTCCACCACGCCCAGTCATACCTCCTTCTTACCCACAATGGCGTGCCCCAGCTCCACAGAATACCTACCCAGCTCCGCAAAATGCCTACCTGTCACACCTCCTTTTTCTACCCCGGAAGGGGGGTATAAGGGAGTTTTTCCAATTTATGTGACAATCGAAACGGGATTATTTATATTTAAAATTCGGAGTCGCCACTTGGGATAGTTTATTGGTGTCCCAAGTCACCGGTTTAAAATCCCAAATCGAGGAAGTTTGACTCTATTTACAGTCTGCGAACACAGAAATCCGGGTAAGAAATTCTGTTAACCCGGGAGAAGGTGTTAGGCATTCCCGAGTTCCGTGGTTCTAGCACGGTCGCTTTAATCATACGTGGCTTAATTAAATTGTCTAATTACGTGTTTTAGAACCTATGTGCATTTTACCTTTTACCACTTTTATTTGAAACGAATCACGCGTATGTGTATTTACGCGTGATTCGTTTTGTTTGGCGCGTCAAGAATCATGTCACGCGTACTGTACACAATTAATCACGCTTTTGTTAATTAAGATTGTTGCGTCCAAAGTTGCGCGAACGCATAACTTGGTTTTAATTTTGGAAATTGTGGCTATGTCACGCGAACGTGCACATAATCACGATAATAAATTCAAAACGCGCCTAATGCACTCTAACGGTGTTCAAAAAGATCCTTACTTTGAAAAAATTATGAACATTTGACTATATCTTCCACAGTTATAATAAAAAAAGAAAAATCATCTTTGAGGACTCGTAAAAGAAACAGCGAAAACTCATACATTCACAATTAAAAAAATATTTTTATCTAGAAAGCACCAAATAAACCTAATAGCAATCTCATGAAACGAAAAAAAAAATCAAGCGAATTTCTAGGTCCGAGTCCACCAGCTAAGCACCTTATTCTCAAATTTTAATTAACATAAAGCTCTTACTTAATGCCAATCATAAAATTGAAAACTTGCAGAATCAACAAACTTCATCAAATTAATAAAGGAAGTCAGATTAAATTGACTGGAGAAAAACTTAGAGCCGAAAAAATTAGAACCAAAACATCAATATAAAAAAGGAAAGGAACTTATTGATTTTTGCGAAATGTTACAAACCCATCAAAAAGATAACTTCAATCCTTAATGTTAAGCAAAAACAGCAGCAACTAGTGTTGTTGGTCAAGACCTTTTCCTTAGTATATTTACATTTTATGAGACAAATGTTGCTGACTTCTCTCTTTCAGAGCTGCGGCCATGAGGTCTTTTGATTTTTGATGAAAGTTGTTTGGATTTTTTGTGTGTGGTTTTAGGGAAGATGATCTCGTAGGAGGGATGGCTGCTCGTTTTTTTTGTTGCTAGAAATTAGGAGTTTAAAAGTTGATGGCTGTCGTTCCTTTGTTGTCTGGGTCTAGGTTCTAGCTTCTAGGATTTAGGCATTATTTTATAGGGGTAGGAATTAGGTTAGGTCAAATGGGGAATGGGTATGAACTCAATATTTTTGGGCTATCTAAGTTGGGCCTTTTCAATTAAGACAAAACAAAATTAGCCCCAAATTTCATACTCTTTCTTCTAAAACAAGACCAAAAGTACTACACTATTTACTAATTAATCCTACTTATGTAAAATAATTATTAAAATAAAACTAACCGTTAAAACAAACCTATTTTTGGTATCTTCCAATATCATGCTAAAAGATAAAAAAATGGAAAATCATTGTAAAATTAAAATAATATTCCTGAAAACAAAGTGGAACTATTTTTTGTATTTTCTAATGTTATAATACTATAAATATAAATATACAAATTGACTTTAACCTAAAGATGAAAAATATTTTTTGTAATTTTTATTTTTTGCGATATAAATAAAGTAAAAGAGTCAACACTATTTAGAATAACGATACTAAACCTAAATTAAATATTTACGCTAAATGTGTAAAATCTTGGGGAGGGTCAAAAATTATATGTCTACACTACCCACCACCACAAACATACCGAAACCCTATTGGTCCAAACTTTCAATCCAGGCCAGAGTATAGAAATGAAAGGATGCAACGGAAGAAAACTTTCACCCCGCTTGGGGAGTCTTATACCAGCTTATTTTAGAGGTTGAGGCAGTTGGATGTTCTGAGGTCAATTGAGTCAAAACTACCAAACCCCCCTTCAAAGAACCTGGATTATTCCCTCAGATGTGCATATTGTTCTGATGCTCCGGGGCACGACAGAAAAATGTTGGCATTTGAAGAACGCCATCCAGGAGCTCATCAATACAAACCAAATTGTGGTCCAAACTCCAGAAGCACCCAACATCAATCAGAACCCATTGCCAGCCCATGCTGAAACGCACATGATTGAGATAGTGCACAGGGATGGGGAGCCCAAGAAGCCTTCACAATCTATCATGATGATCCGGTCTAGTGAGGGTAAGTCAGTCAAGGACCCAGTTGTCACAAAAGCAACCTCTTCGATAACTGAAGGATCGGCAGACAAGTTGAGAATGCCAAATGATAAGTCATCTGTGGTAGTTGAAAAGAGGTCCCCAAGTGATGTTGTAGCAAAGCAAGAAAAGCCAAAGGTGATCGTGCCGGGGGTAGCAAGTAAGCCTGTCATAATTGTGGAGGGGGCCCGTGCGGCCCCTATCATTATCAAACTTGTGACCCAGTTGCCGGTAGCTAACACCAAGGCTGTCCCATGTAACTATGAGCGGGTGATAGTGACCTATAAGGGGAAGGAAGTGAAAGAGGAAGTTAAAGAAGCCCAGGGATTAACTTGTTCGGGGAGATGCTTTGCCCTGGAAGAGTTAATGAAAGCTAAAACACTTAGAGACAATCCAGTTCTAGTGAAGAAACCGGTCACTGAAGAAGAGGCAGAGGAGTTTTTGAGAAAAATGAAGGTACATGATTAGTCCATCGTGGAATAGTTGAGAAAGACTCCTGCTCAAATTTCCCTTCTATCGTTGTTGATCCATTCAGATGAGCACCGCCGGGCCCTGATGAAGATTCTGAACGAAGCTCATGTCCCTGACAAAATCACGGTGAACCATTTGGAGAAAATTGCCAACAAGATATTTGAGGCGGACATGATCACATTCTCGGATGACGAGTTGCCTTTGGAAGGTACCGAACACAACAAAGCTCTCTATCTTACAGTGAAATGTAAAGATTCTGTGGTTACAAGGGTGTTGGTGGATAATGGTTCCAGTGCAAACATTTGCCCTCTCTCCACTCTGCACAAGTTGAAAATTGATACTGAAAGGATCCACAAGAACAGTATATGTGTCCGAGGTTTTGACGGAGGGGGAAAAGATTCTATTGGCGATATCGTGCTCGAACTAACAATAGGACATATTGAATTTACCGTGGAGTTCCAGGTACTGGATGTGGCTGTCTCTTACAATTTGTTGTTGGGTAGGCCATGGATACATGTTGCCAAAGCAGTCCCGTCTTCTTTACACTAGATGGTCAAGTTCGAGTGGGATAGACAGGAGATCATCGTACATGGCGAGGAGAACTTGTGTGCTCACAATGAAACTTTCGTCCCGTTTATTGAGGCTGAAGATGATAAGGGGCCTTGGGTCTACCAAGTTTCCGAAACAGTGCAAGTTGAGAAGGTTCCCGAGGGGGAATGTATTCCAGGTCAAAGGTTAGCCTCCGCATCGGTCATGGTGGCATCTGAAATGCTGAAGAACGGTTTTGTGTCGGGCAAGGGTCTGGGCGCATCTTTGCAAGGTATCGTGCAGCTAGTGTCTCTGCGTGAAAATTTGGGTACATTGTGTCTGGGGTTCAAGCCCACAGGGGATGATGTGAAAAAGGCTAGAAAGTTGAAAAGAAGGCATGGTCGCTCCCTAAGCCTATCCCACGCCTCTCCAGGTCTTTCATCAAGTCAGGACACCGTTTTGACTCCCTTCGCTGTCGGGAACTTCAAGACTTGGTGAAACGTTGAAGGTACTGCCCTCATATTATGGATCCAAGGTCTTCCGAGCAGCGCATTGTACCTAATATCTCCTTCGATCACGTGGAACTTCGTTTCTTGGATGGTTCCGGCCACGTTCACTGCAACATGATTTCCCCTTTGGTGGTTTCACTCGCCATGTTGAAACCGCTGAGCACTCGAGCTGCAGGCACAATTTGATCCTGAAGCCGAGCTGCTCCACGACCCTTGATCGAATAATATTCGCCAAACTACTTGGATCAACCAACACACGTTTAACTTGAATTTTATTCATAAGGATAGATATTACCAGTGCGTCGTTGTGCGGCTATTCGATCCCTTATGCATCCTCATCGTTGAAAGATAAGGTATCTTCTGGTATGTAGTCTCGGGTATGCTTCTCCCTTGTGATTGTGACTTTGGTGATCTTGATGGATGAGGAAGATGCAGAAAAGACAGCGTTCATCACACCATGGGGAACATATTGCTACCGGGTAATGCCATTTGGTTTTAAAAACGCTGGGGCAACTTACATGAGGGCAATGACTACTGTGTTTCATGACATGATACACAAGGAAATTGAGGTCTACGTGGATGATGTGATCATCAAGTCAAGAAAGCAGTCCGACCACGTCGAAGACTTGAGAATGTTTTTCCAGAGGCTCCGCAGGTACAATCTTAAGCTCAACCCTGCAAAATGTGCATTTGGTGTTCCGTATAGGAAATTGTTGGGGTTCATAGTCAGTCGGTGAGGCATTGAGTTGGATCCGTCAAAGATCAAAGCTATCCAAGAATTACAACCCCCAAGGAATAAGACTGAGGTGATGAGTTTGCTCGGGCATTTAAACTACATCAGCAGGTTTATTGCTCAACTCACGACAACTTGTGAGCCCATATTTAAGTTGCTGAAGAAGGATGCTGCGGTCAAATGGACTGATGAGTGCCAGGAGGCATTTGATAATATCAAAGGGTACTTGTCAAACCCACCTGTGTTGGTCCCGCCGGAACCCGGGAGACCTTCAATTCTCTATTTGATAGTCCTGGATAATTAATTCGGTTGTGTGTTGGGTCAAAATGACATCACTGGCAGGAAGGAGCAACCCATCTATTATCTCAGCAAGAAGTTCACATCCTATGAGGTTAAGTATACTCCCATTGAAAGGACATGTTGCGCCCTAACTTGGGTGGCGCAAAAGTTGAAACATTATTTGTCATCCTACACTACTTACCTCATTTCTCGCCTGGATCCTCTAAAGTATATCTTTTAGAAGGCTATGCCCACAGGAAGATTTGCAAAGTGGTAGATTTTGCTCACAGAGTTTGACATCATCTATGTGACTCGAACCGCGATGAAAGCCCATGCATTAGCCGATCATTTGGCCGAAAACCTGGTGGATGAAGAATATGAGCCATTGAGGACTTATTTTCCTAATGAAGAGGTGATGTATATTGATGAGGTGGAGCAGGATGAAAAGCCAGGTTGGAAACTTTTCTTTGATGGAGCCGCTAACATGAAAGGTGTCGGAATAGGGGCTGTGCTCATTTCTGAAACAGGGCATCACTACCCTGTTATGGCCCAACTTCATTTCTATTGTACTAATAACATGGCAGAGAACGAGGCATGCATTCTAGGTTTAAGGTTAGCGGTAGATATGGGAGTCCAGGAAGTCTTGGTCTTGGGAGATTCGGATCTGTTGGTCCACCAGATTCAGGGAGAATGGGAGACTCAGGATTTAAAGCTCATACCGTATCGACAATGTTTGCACGATCTTTGTCAATGGTTCAGCTCATTAGAGTTCAGACATATTCCTAGGATCCATAATGAGGTTGTTGATGCCCTGGCTACCTTGGCGTCAATGTCACACCATCCGGATAAGGTTTATGTTGACCCTCTGCATATTCAAGTTCGTGATCAGCATGCCTACTGCAATGTTGTTGAGGAAGAACTTGATGGTGAACCGTGGTTCCATGATATCAGGGAATACATCAAGATGGGGGTGTATCCGGAACAGGCCACAAGTGATCAAAAGAGAACAATTCGACGTTTGGCTAGTGGGTTTTTCTTTAGCGGGGGGATTCTGTACAAGAGAACTCCAGATCTTGGACTGTTGAGGTTCATAGATGCTAAACAAGCCACGACTATCATGACCGAAGTGCATTCCAGAGTTTGCGGTCCGATATGAGTGGGTATGTTTTGGAAAAGAAAATTCTTCGAGCAGGGTATTATTGGCTCACCATGGAACGAGATTGCATCAGCTTCGCGCGCAAGTGTCATCAATGCCAGGTACAGGGTGATTTGATTCACTCTCCGCCATCTGAGTTGCATACAATGTCTGCACCTTGGCCTTTTGTTGCTTGGGGCATGGATGTCATTGGACCGATTGAGCCAACAGCATCAAATGGGCACAGGTTCAATTTGGTGGCCATCGACTATTTCACTAAGTGGGTTGAAGCTATGACTTTCAAATTTGTGACCAAGAAGGCAATGGTCGATTTTGTTCATTCAAACATCATTTGCCGGTTCGGATTCCTAGGGTAATCATCACGGACAATGGTGCTAATCTTAACAGCCATTTGATGAAAGAAGTATGCCAACAGTTCAAGATTACGTATCGTAATTCCACTCCGTATCGCACCAAGGCAAATGGAGCTGTTGAGGCGGCTAACAAGAACATAAAGAAGATACTTCGAAAGATGGTGCAAGGTTCTAGGCAATGGCATGAAAAGCTGCCTTTTGCTTTGCTGGGTTATCGCACTACTGTTCGCACTTCAGTAGGTGCAACTACTTATTTGTTGGTATATGGTACTGAAGCAGTTATACCCGCGGAGGTCGAAATTCCATCTCTTCGAATTATTGCTGAAGCTGAAATTGATGATGATGAATGGGTCAAAACCCAATTGGAGCAGTTAAGTCTGATTGACGAGAAAAGACTGGCGGCAGTGTGTCATGGTCAATTGTATCAGAAGAGAATGGCAAGAGCATACAACAAGAAGGTGCGTCCCCAGAAATTTGAAGTGGGTCACCAAGTATTGAAATGCATCCTTCAACATCAGGCTGAAGCTAAAGGCAAGTTCGCCCCAAATTGGCAAGGGCCGTTCGTTGTAACAAGAGTGTTGCCCAATGGTGCTTTGTACTTAACAGATAAAGAAGGCAAATATGTAGATATGGCTATCAATCTGATGCAGTCAAAAGATATTATGTATGATTTCGTTGGGTTGTTTAATTGTGTTATTTGAACTTGGCATGTTTTGAAGATTGGAATGACGAAGGCATTTTATTCTGCTATCTAAACACTTTATCCTTTGTTACCCCTTTTGAGCCTTATTTATTTTATTTCATACCTCTCTTTTGGAATCAGAAGCAGAGTTTAGAAATAGAGATACAGAAAATATAAATAAAGAAGAGAAAGAGGAAAAAGAGAAGAGAAAAACAGAAAGAGAAAATGAAAGAAAGAAAAGAAAAGAAAGAAAAAAAGAGAGAAAAAAAGGAAAAAAGAAAAAAAAAGAAAAAATGAAAAGTGACAAAAACAAAGCAATTCCTGTGTCTTGAACTACGTTCGACCTTATTCCTTTTAAGGATACGTAGGCAGCCTCACGGTTCGGTCCCATCGAAATAAAATTCAAAATTCCCCAGGCAAAGAAACTGGGGCAGAAATTGCGGTTTTGTAAAAGATCTGATTCCAAAAGTTATAATTCTGAACCCTTTTAAGCTGATTTTGAGCCTTTATGATATCCTTTCTTTCTAACCCTAACCAAAAGCCTACATTATGGTCCAAAGAAAGACCTTCCGATCAATCTTTTAGGAACGCCAAGTCAAGCGAGATTGAGGTATGATTCATATCATGGGCAACACTCTGTTCTACACAAGGAAAAATGAATAAATGAGAGAGTCTTATTGGTGAAAACCCTCAGGGGCATCGTAAGGCGATGGAAAGCTGAGAGAAGACTAAAATGAGAGAGTCTTATTGGTAAAAACCCTCACGGGCACCATAAGGCGACAGTGAGTCGAGAGATGAACAAATAAGAGAGATTTGTTGGTGAAAACCCGTCAGGGCACTGCAAGCCGAATAAGGCTCGTGACTTTGCAGAGTAATTGGATTATGGAAAATCCAGGTTTTGAACTATGAAGACACGGCACAAAATGAAAGGTGATTAGGTGGATGGTCTGGGCTGATTAATCCGAAATGCATGTCATGATCATTGATACCAGCTGCTTCGCTTAGATAAGTCTCTTTTCCCTTTCTTCTTCAAACAGTCATCCTGTTTCAAATGTTCTTCTTTATTCCTAACTCTCGAAGTCACTGCATTTTATTTTTCTTTTGGGTCTACTTATCTAAGTCTTTTTTCAATTTTAAGCAAGCAAGAAAGGATTTCAATGCCTACTACGAACTTTCAATTGCACAAAGCAAAGCGCGGCCAAAGCATACCAGAAATAGCATGATACAAAATGGAAAATAAGGTGTTAGTAGAAGTTCAAATGGTCAAGCAGGGTCCTGTTGGTTGAGGTTGAATCAGAAGGTCAAACAATTCTTTGCCAGTCCAAGGCAGCCAATCGGAACAAAGCATGGTAGTGGAAAGGCTACCTTCAGCAAGAATGCCGCAACTGACCACCACATTTTCAAACTGATAAAATTTTCTTTCATTGAAACAGGGGCAAGAAATTTCATTTGTTCCGGAGGAACCTCAGTGAGGAAAGCATGTGCCAGACAGGTTAGACTTTAAAGTTTTCAGGACCCTCTTGGAAAATGGGGTTTATTTTGAAGTCTTCAGGACCCTCCTGGATAATGGGATTCAATTTGAGGTTTTCAGGACCCTCCTGGATAATGGGATTTAATTTAAAGATTTCAGGATCCTCCTGGATAATGGGATTTAATTTGAAGTTTTAGGACCCTGCTGGATAATGGGATTTACTTTGATGTTTTCAGGACCCTCCTAGATAATGGGGTTTAATTTGAAGTCTTCAGGACTCTCCTGGATGATGGGATTTAATTTGACATTTTTAGGACCCTCCTGGATAATGGGGTTTAATTTGAAGTCTTCAGGACCCTCCTTGATAATGGGATATAATTTGAAGTTTTCAGGAGCCTCCTGAATAATAGGATTTAATTTAAAATTTTCAGGACTCTCCTGGATAATGGGATTCAATTTGAAGTTGTCAGGACCCTCCTGGATAATGGGATTTAGCTTTTAAATTCTTGTAGCTCTTTGGATAACATGATTCGGTTAACACTCACAAATGTTCCCACTATCAAACTGGGGCAGAAAGTTTCTTTTGTTTTGTTTGTTTTGTTGTAATGCCAGGCGCCCACCTGGATAACAAGGGTATATATTTCAAGTTTTTGCATCAGGCGCCCACCTGGATAATAAGGGAAGACATTTCAAGTTTTTGCATCAGGCGCCCGCCTGGATAACAAGGGAACACATTTCAAGTTTTTGCATCAGGCGCCCGCCTGGATAACAAGGGAACACATTTAAAGATTTGGTATCAGGCGCCCACCTGGATAACAAGGGAATACATTTCAAGTTTTTGCATCAGGCGCCCACCTAGATAACAAGGGAATACATTTCAAGTTTTTGCATCAGGCGCCCATCTGGATAACAAGGGAATACATTTCATGTTTTTGCATCAGGCGCCCACCTGGAAAACAAGGGAATACATTTCAAGTTTTTGCATCAGGCGCCCACATGGATAACAAGGGAATACATTTCAAGTTTTTGCATCAGGCGCCCACCTGGATAACAAGGGAATACATTTCAAGTTTTTGCATCAGGCGCCCACCTGGATAACAAGGGAATAATGTCACGCCCCAACCTCGGGAGGCGCGACCGACGCTCAATCGAGTGACCCCAACTGAGCAAGCCTTACCAAACACTACCTACCCAACTCCATACGAATAAAGGGGAACGCATGCCTTTCGTTTATTCAACAAAGGAAGATAGTATATTCGACCTTTTTAGTTCATTTTAGATCACAACATTAAACTGTGGATAAGTTAGTTTTCAAAGTTCCCATAAAGTTACAATTCATAGGCAACATAAGTTTAGAATTACAACATAGCTCGCACACCCATCTGACGCCCACATCTGACCCACATATATGTCTACGGAGCCTTCTAAGTACAAAAGATAAATGTGATACACGCCGGCAACAAGGTGAGTATCAAAAGTGAAAGTCAAAAGGCAAGAGGTGTGCAATATAGCCCTTGAAGGACGAAGGGGCTCACCCAGATCTTTGAGAAGGAGAATGCTCCGCTACACACGATCGGCACTATCCGCTATTGAGCCACCTACATTCATTTAAAAAAATGTACGCCGCCCGGCAAAAAGGACGTTAGTACCATGGAATAGTACTAGTATGTATAACTAAACACCATTTACTAGAAAGAACTACCAAGCAATGAACAAGTAAGTCACATAGGTGAATCAAATATGCAAATCATAGAATCATTTACATAATTCCCATAACTTAGTTTGGGGCATTTCTTTCATACGTTCATCACTGTTCCTCGATACCACCGCTATCTGAGCGGAGTCCGATCACGCCCGACCGGCTAGGTTGCCTCATTTGGAGGCATACATCTCAGTCACTATTTCATTTCCTTATCCGGAATTCAATATCATGCACATCAACCACCTTGTGCTGCAGGCATGGTGTCCGATCACGGTCCGATCAGCTGGCCGCCTTGCCTAGAGCGTGGTTTTCTTTCGCATTAATCATCTCACTTGAATCAATTATCTTTCATGTATCAATTCAATTCACGTCACTTTGGGCCACACTTATCACATTATTTTCCTTTACAATATTCACCTTGCAAGTTATGATCATAGGCACATACGAAAGTAATTCAAGTTGCAAGCACATGTAAGTGTTCACATAGTTAGCAGAGAATTCTCAGTTTTGATCTTTGGCTTATAGCCCACGTATTTCAACACATGATTGTATACTTCATACTTCATTAAATATCAAGAATAGTACATTCCTCACATTTGGGGCACATCTATCGTGTATATGGGTATATAAATTGCAATCAATCAATGTGAAACAATAATCAGTACACCAACCAATTCCAAATCTTACCCACACCTTCGTAAAACGCCCAATAGAGCTCAATTTCTAATAAAAGGGGTTAGCCATACATACCTCAATATAGCTTTCCTTACTCTTTACAAAATTCCAGAAATTCTTATCGCTTCGATCTATTTGCAAGAATTATAAATTAATCTAGAATTTAGAGACGAGGTTGAGATTCTAGCTTGGTTCGAGCATAATATCAACACTAAAGGTGCATTATGATCTTAGGCCCCTTTTGAGAGGAATTTCTTACCCTTTTAACCATCAATTGCTCCCTTTTTATTTACTAGCTCCCAATTACAAGTTTTGATATGCATGCAAGGAATTAATTCTATATACCCATGAATTACCTTACTAATGACCCCTTATAGCTGAGTGTAGAAATAATAACTAAGGTGATGAAGCCTTACCTTTTGGGATGAAAATTTACTTGCCTTTGCTTGATTATCTTCAAGGATTTACACAAGGTAGTTCATGAGTAATTTTGATGGGGAGGACCTTTCCCTCTCTAAGACTCCCTCTCTCACTCTAGAAATGCTCAGCACAATGCTCAAAATGCCCCGAGTCGGATCTGCGATCGCATTTGCGATCGCAAAATGGAAATGCGGGCCGCAGATTGGACCGCAAAAAGGTTCCCAAAATCTGAACACTCTACTTGGGTATGCGACGGAAATGCGGTCCGCATACCCGTTCTGCGGTCGCATTATGCACCGCAGAACTGACCTTCACAAGATCCCAAGGAAATTATGCGACGACTATGTGGTCCGCATATCGGTTATGCGATCACATAATGGACCGCATTTTTAACCTCAAATTAACTAACAGCCTGACTCACACTGCGGCAGAAATGCGGTCCGCATACCTGGTATGCGACCATTCTGGACCACATATTTGTACTTTTTTGGAAAACTTTGATTCTTGATTCTTTGTTTTTATGAGTTTCTATCACCTGACCCTAACTAGGCACTACGAGGTTCGGGCTTTGAGGGGAAATTTTTCACGGGGCCTCACATCCTCCCCCACTTAAGATCATTCGTCCTCGAATGAGATCAAGGTTCACTTACTAACAGTCTTTAGTGCAATCTTCTGTCTTTATAACTGAACACATATTGCCGAGTCCCCAAATTTAGCTAACCTAAATTTTCGAAAATTTTGCCAGAGTTTCCTTGTATTTAGGCCTATCCACCTGTCAGAGAACCCTAGAAACACATCCCAACAGCATAAACACATCTTGTAAGCATAATATAACTTGTACAACATCAACTAAGGCCATATAGGCAATCACACTACCAAAAAGGGAACAGTGTTACATAGATCAGGCCAAATGATTAGAGTTCATAGGAGCTAAATGCATAAAAGCTATTACATGACAATCAACAAATGTGGATACTTTCTTTTCCATTCATCCTCGCTTCCCAAGTAGCTTCCTCAAACTTCTGGTTTCGCCATAACACTTTCACGTATGCAATTTCCTATTCCTCAATTTCGAACTTGCCTACAAGAATAGCAACTAGAATTTCTTCAATATGACAACTCTTTCATTAACCTCAAATCGTCTCAACTGGCACAATAGTTGACGGATCTCCCACTACTTCCTCAACATGACACATGAAAGACTGGGTGTACCAATGACATCGTCGGGTGGCAGCTCGAGTTTGTATGCCACCTGACAATCCTCTGAATGATTCTGTATGGTCGACATACCTCGACTTAGTTTTCCCCTTCTTTCCAAATCGCATGATGCCCTTCATAGGGGAAACTTTCAAAATACCAATCGTCTTCCTTGAACTCCAAATCCCATGCGACGAACATCCGAGTAAGACTTTTTGGCGACTTTGAGCAGTTTTCAACCTTTCTTTAATAACCTTGACTTTCTCCATGGCCTGATGCACGAGTTTCGGCCCTATCAATTCCGCTTCTCCAACCTCGAACCTCCCAATGGAAGACCTACATCTCCTACCATACAATGCTTCGAATGGTGCCATCTGGATACTAGCATGAAAATGTTATTGTAAGCAAATTCCTATGAGTGGCAAAATGGTCATACCAACTACCTTAGAATCAAGAGGTAAACGCGCGCAAAAGTCTTCAAGCGTCTGAATAGTTCGCTCAGTTGCCCATCAGTTTGTGGATGAAAAGCTGTGCTGAGATTTACCTGCGTCCCCAAACTTGTTGAAACTTTTTCCAAAAGTTGGCTTGTGAACTGAGCCCCTTGATCGGAAATGATTGAAACTGGGAGTGCCGCATGCAACCTGACTATTTCTTTGATTATATAACTGAGCATACTGTTCCGGCTGTTTCGGTAGATTTAACCGGTAGAAGTGTGCTGACTTCGTGAGTCGATCCACTATCACCAAATTTGAGTCGAACTTGCGCGGAGTGCGCGCAGACCTACACAAAATCCATATTGATCATCTCCCATTTCCACATTGGAATTTCTATGTTTTGAGCCAATCCACGTGGCCTTTTGATGTTGGCCTTTACTTGCTGCAGTTCGGACAATTTTGCCACAAAATCCGCCACATCCCCTTTTCATGTTGTCACCAATAAATTTCTTTGAGGTCATGATAGATCTTTGTAAAACTGGGTGCACGGAATACCTGGATATTGAGCTTCTGCATGATCCTTTCCCAGAAGGCGCCGCGATAACAGGAAAACACAGACGGCCTTGGTAACCGTAGAGTACCATCACTCATGCGAAGGAGAGAAAGCTGTAGTCTTGTGACTATGAATGCCCTTCCCTCAGCTTGTGCCCTAGGCAATGGATACTGAATTGTTTTTCTTTCACCTCTGACACAGCGCGACGATTCGGCTTATTTTGCACAATTACCCCTCCTTCACTAGAACCCGTCAAGCAAACTCCATTAGCCAGCTGGTAAACCTCCCTGCGCTAACGGCCTCTGATACACCCCATATGAGCAACTCCCCATAGTATTTTCGACTAAGTGGCATCTGCCACGACATTACCTTTTCCGGGTGGTAAGAGAATATCAATTTCATAGTCCTTGAGTAACTCTAGCCATCTTCTTTGCCTCAGATTCAACTCTTTCTGCTTGAAAATATATTGAAGGCTCTTATGATCCGTAAATACATCAACATGAACCCCATACAATAAA
>NW_017679893.1:0-15247 GCF_001879085.1 Nicotiana attenuata | reverse complement strand
GGTTTGTTTGATTGTTTGGCCTGTACAACAAATCCTACCTATCGAGACCCTTCTATTATGAAGTAATTTCCTCGCAAAAGTCGCCATCCGAGAGTAATGCCCCCCGGTATTCGAGGTTGATTGTAGAGGAACCTCGGATACTGTTAATGGGTTTGCCTTAACACTTTGCCTAAATGTTTCTGTGATTAATAAGGTTGTCCTAAATGTTAGCATGCACACTTAGTGTAATTAGGTCTTTTCTGACTTGACCTGTTTGAAACTGTGTACTCTGCCACCCTTGCTTGTTTTCTTAATGCCATTATGCCTACATGTTCTGTGTTCTAAAATTCTGTTATGGTAGTCTTCTTCTGAGAAAATCCAAACTGTTTTAAATCTATCCCTACCTCTTTTTATATGTTGTTACTCTTTTTAAAAACTCCCAATCTTAGTCCTTTAGGTTCTATCCTCAACCACCCCAGTGTGAGCACTGCTCAGGGTCCATGAGACTCTCGTGAACTCTGACATATTGGGAACTGATTCCTTATTAAATAATTCTCTCACTTCTTTATTAGACTAATTCATGATTGAGTTCGGCCGGGACCCACAGTTGTGGACCTCGAAGAGTGCCTAACCCTTCTCTTCAAGGTAATTTTGAGCCCTTACCCGATCTCTGGTGATGTAAACTAGTATAACATGAGTTATCTGCTCTAGGTGCCCTAACGCAACTTAATCCGTTAGGTGGTGACTCTANGATGTTGATTCTGCTAAAATCGTATGAGTTCTGTATTAGAAATCCTGCCTATAGGATTAATATTACAACTTTTGTTAGAAATCCTGCCTATAGGATACGTTAATTTGTCCAATAAAGTATGTTAGCAATCATGCCTATAGGACCAATATTTGACTCAACTGTTTTATGGAAATGTGTCTAAATTTCTACCCGTATGCTATTCAATTTGAAATCATGCTATAGGATTAAAGTCAATTCAGTGCTAGAAATCATGCCTATAGGGTTAAAATCAGTTCAACATTAGATATCATGCCTATAAGATCAAAGCCAGTTCGAACTTAGATATCCTTCTTATAGGGTAACAATCATCACGCTCGTAGAAGTCATAATATAGGATTCTGCTAATTGGTTCTGAATACAATCAATCACTTAGACAATATGCCTATAGGACTAAATAACAACTCTGGATTTGTGATTATGATGCATTACTTTCTGAAATGCCCGATACTGTACTAAATAAAATCAGTAGGCAAATAATAGGTCCTAACACTCGCATTAATAAGACTGCTTATATGTATCATTTCTCGCCTGTTCTTTACATAGATATCCTGCCTATAGGACTTTAAGATTAATAAAGCATGTCAATCAATTGCGTGCATTTGCTATTTATGTGAGGAGGTCAATATGAGCCCCTATCTGTTTTTTATCTGAAAGTTCTAATTTTTCTACTTGTCGCCTAGTCTTTTACATTTTTGAGCAACCTAGGCGTAGTCTAGAACTATCCCTAATAGTGGTCCTAATACCTCCAGGGCCATAGGTAAGGTATAGGTAGTGCACACATAGGAATCGAACTAGAATCAATTAGAGCGCTTTAGGTAATAACTTAAAGATAGTAATCGGGTAGTAGGAGATGATAGTCTGTGCCCGCTGGATAATATGAGTAACACCCCGTCTTGGGGAAGTTACGAAGTATTATTTATGTTACACGGGGTGATCCTATAGGCTAATAAATTTAGGACCCCCTATCCTTATTAAATGGCTTTCTTCACTTTCTTAGACTAATTCGCTTAATTTAAGTTTGGCCAGGACCTACCGTTGTGGACCTCAAGGGGTGCCTAACACCTTCCCCTCAAGGTAATTTGAGCCCTTACCCGATCTCTGGTGATGTAAACTGGTATAACATGAGTTATCTTCTCTAGGTACCCTAACGCACCTTAATCCGTTAGGTGGCGACTCTAACCAATTCCTTTTCCATACCCTCTCAAAAGGAGTTGTCAAAATGTCGAAACCCGATTTCGCGAGAGAAAGGGGGCGCGACGTTTATAGATTATCAACAACAGGACATTTTCAATCAAGACTTTAGGAACACATATCAGCAATTTGGAGCCTTAAGCATGTCGAGTTTTTCTCACCCAAGTGGTATACTAGTTTTTATTTAAAACATGACTCAAAGCCATAACATTTCAATACGTAAACCATACTTTAAACATCGATCTTTCGACATAAGGCTCATTTGGAATCATCAAGTTTATAGGGGATATTCCAGAATATAGAAATTAGGAATCTTGAGCCAACCATACTTGAACTTATGGGAATACTGTGGAATTCGATTCTAAGAGAGAAAGTTTAGCCAACATACCTTGTCTGAGCTTTTCTTAAGTCGCTACAACTCCCCAACGCATCTAGCAATAATAATCTCTAGGAAGATAGTGTAAATCGGTTAAAAATGAGAAGGATTCCCATGATGTAACTCTCTTAGGAATTTGGTCAAATACCTAACATGCAAAATAGACTACAAGGCTCTACAATGGTGATCCTTTCATTCCTCAACCAATTTCAACAAGAAACTACCCAAAATGGTTCATTACTCCACATACTACAACTTTGTGTCACATGCATGGCCTATTTCCAACCCCACAATATATTTGAACTCATAACCTCTTGTATGAAAGCTTAGAAGTAGGATTTACCCGGAAAGATAATGATCTAGTGATTGGCTTCCTTGATTCTTGAGGATTGGTGCAAGATTGGATGATTGGGGTGTTAGGTTTCCTCCTTCTCTCTCTAAAACACTCTTACCTCTATCTAAACTACACCAGAAAATCGTCCCAAATAAAGCCCCAAAGGCTACTTATTAAAATTGGGTCGTTTCATAAAAAACCAGAATTTGCACAGCCCCGGCGCATGGGTGTTGATACACAATTTTTTCCTATAATATTTTTCAAATGCATTTATACCTTAAAAACTACGCATTAGCATCAATTGACATTTTTCCGTAATTTCTACATTTTAAAGTTAATTTATCCCAGTATTTTATTTATATAAATAATTACAAATTTCATCACAAAGGACTTTATAACAATTTCACGGTTTAATTTTGCTATTTATATTCATATTGAGCTCAAATTATTTCGCAAATAGCCACATCTACATTTTTGGTTAAATAACTTTGCAATTATAGCCCATGCATGCATTATTGCATTATTTTACCAGAAAATAGCTCATTGTATTTTTAAAATATTGAGTAATTATTTTAAAGCATTTCCATGCATGAAAATTATTTTTTATAATCAGTTAATTATTTTATAAAATATATTTTATCAATTATTTTGGTATTTAACAAATAACCCTTTTCATTTCAGACCTAACCATTTTTACCAGCCCAAAACCCCCTTTAATATAAACCCAAAAAGCCAGCCCAAACCCCTCAGGCCCAATCTGCCTACCCGACCCAATAACCCCTCTTCAATCGTGGCCGTTGATCTTTTAGATCAACGGTCCGCATTCACCCTTACCTTAATTAACCCCTGACCTACCCCAAGCCTTTTTCATTCTCTCAAAACCCGCTGTCATCGTCTCACCTCATCTATCATCTCTCTCTCAACCTAACCCTAACCCTAGTCGTCGTCGCCGGCGTAAATCTCCCTCCTATGGTGCTTCTATGTCTTCTCCGACCACGCCTGGCCTCATACACTCCATGGCTCTTCGACTTCATGAGTCCTTGAGAAGATCTCAAGGAACTCCAACTGGTTCTGGTTTGAAACTTTGTTTACCGACTTGTCTCAGGCCATTTTTCGTTCGTAAGTAAGGATCTCTCCTTGTTTTATTACGAATCTATGGGTTCTTAACCTATTCTCTTCACCTCTGCTATTTTTCTGAAAACTCTAGTTCGATACTGTCAATGCTTCACAAATCTTTATAGATCTGAGATGATTCGAATGTTACTAAGTGTTTTCCTTCAAAAATCTCTTGTTTTAATTGATTATTTCGATTTTTAATCACTCTTTCTAAACTAGGGTTCATCTCAAACTTTTCTTCAACGATTTTTCTAAGTTCTCAGTGTTTAGTTAATTGTTTCTTCATCATCTTAAGTGATTTTCGCATGAATGTTCAAACCCTAGTTGATACTGTGCGATATACAGGTTTCTTCGATTTTGTTTCGATACTCTGTTATTTCTGTGATACCAGTCGTATTAGTTTACTCCGTTTTTGGGCTTAAATGTTTTCCTTGTCAAAAACCCATATTTCTTTGGGATTTTGCCCTAATTAATCTCTACTTATGGTTCGAATCTGTTTTTCTTACTGAATTCTGTATTTCTATGAAGCTTCACTTATTCAATTTCTATTTATGGAACCTGAGTAATTCTTTCCCAAAAAATCAATATTCTTTTGAAGGTTTTACTAATTATTTCCTATTATTTTGCCCTGTTAAAATCTGTCTGCACAGATCTTATTCGTTCCCTTATTTGTGACTTTAATTGATCACACTTACCTGAATACGTTATCCGTATGGTTTTGGGATTCTTACTGATTCCCTATTTGGTATGATTTGGACTCCTTACCCTAATTAACCCCATTTGTTGTGACCGTTAAGTGATTACCCCTAATTAAGGGGTCTATTCCGGACTCCCTTACATGAATTGATTATTTGATTGCCCCCTAATTGACTAACTTTTGATTCTCTTTAACTTATTTGCTCTACTCCCTATGTGCTATATATACACTCTTGTTCTACCTCTCAAGAACACGGACAGTAGTTCAAAAATACACACACACAATCAAACTTTCTTTCATCTCTCTTTCTGCTACTTGTGCTCATTGCTCGTCTTGCCGGCTGAAAGCCAAGGCTAGACTATGGAACTCTACCTGCTTTACTTTCTGCATTTTGCTTCCTTAACTGGTATGTTCTTATTTCAATATCATTCTGAAATTCAAATCTATGTGCTCCATAGTTGTTCAATCCATGCCTATTTTCGCACTAGTTTAATTGATTATGTACTTAGTTGTTCTTCCTGTTTATTGCTTTGATCAGTATGTTTATGTTTTACCCCCTCTTGTTCAGTGTTTTAATCAGCATGTCTAGGTTTCAATCTTCTTGTTTGCTATATTAGCCAGCATGTTTACTTGAGCTCTTGTATGTTTCCTTCAACTAGCATGCTCATTTTAAGTAGATCATGCTCCTAATTTATCTGATTAACCATAAATTGTATGACTAATTCTATATGGTAGACCCTTGTCCTCAATATGGATATTCCTGCATTCTGTCTCTATGCTCTAATGTCTATTATCACTATACTTTTAAGTATAATTTCCTTGTTAATACTCTGAATCAGTAGTTTGTATTCTAGTTCTATGAATTTGGTCACTGCTTGTCAATCAATCCCTGCATGTTCTGTGTACTTGTTGATCAATATGCTTCCCTTCTTATCCATGTTCATATGTTTCTGATTTAATCTCCCTATGTTCCCAACCCCCCCGATCCCTGTTTGTAAACTTGTTTTTTTTCACTTAGAATCAAGTAATAAATGGCTTTGAATATGGGCACTCTAAGTTTTTGTGATTGTGTGATTGTTTGTTGAATCTTTGTTCTTCTCAGAATTGCTTCCAAAACTGTTTTCACTCTTAACATTTTTTTTCTTAAAACTGTTTCCATTCCTGAAATACCTTTTCACTCCAAAAAAATTTACCTCTATACTGTTTTACTAAGTTCTTCCAACTATGTCAAGCACTCTCACTTCTACTCTTAGATTATTTAAGTTTTGCCCCTCTAGTGTATGTACCACCTAGGAATCCATGAGATTCCTCCGAGCTCTAGCACACTGGGGTTGGCCCTTCCACACTGCACATAACTACTTCTCTATTTATAAGGATCTTGGTGTGAGCATTGCCTGGGGTCCTTGAGGCCCTTGGGAACTTTGACGCACCAGGATACCTCATTGGATACTATGGACTATGACATCTTGGACTGTTTTGAAGGCCTGGTACTTCCAAGTTCACTTTGGGGCAGGCTCCCTATAGCACAGCTTATATTTATTATGTAATTTATTTATTTATGGCCTGTAATGATAATCTTTGTGAACAGATATTGGGGAAATTAGTAAAAGGGAGGTATTCTTATATGGTATTTGTGGGAAAACCAGGTAGAAATCATGCCTTTAGGTCTATATTATGTTTGCTTGCATCAAGAAATCATGCTTTAGGTTTACACTACGTTTACCTGCATTAGAAATCATGCTTTAGGTTTATACAATGTTTACCTGCATTAGAAACCATGCTTTTAGGATCACTTGGCATACTGGATAACATGTTATAGGCACACTACCTCATTTGTTACGAAATTCTGTTTCTGAATAATCATGATCATCTAGAAATCTCATTATTAAGTTACTGCTATAATTCCGCCTAATAAAGACGTTCATTCTTTCTGTGCATTAGAGATCCTGCCTTAAGACTGTATTTGTATTCGTTTTAAACTATGTCTAGATCGCCTAAATCAATGACTATCTTATCTATAAAAATGTTTAAAAACAATCCCAACACTTAGATGTCATAGAGATAAGTGTGTATAAACCAGTTATGTAATGTAATATTCACCACCTAGACCAGCGTGCCTATAGGACTTAATAAATACAAACTGTTTTAAATTGATTCCCAAAATTCTGATTGCATTTAGACAACTTGTTTATAGGGTATTACAGATCCACGCCTAGGCAAGCCTATTGGTAATCAAGGTCTAATAAAAACTATGAAACTATGCTTTGCTTATTTGTGACTGCCCAGATTCAACAGGTTCTAAAATCAGTAGGCAAACTGATTAGGTCTCTATCGCTTCGCCTTAACACAATGCTGAACATTCTCTGCTTGTCATGCTCACCTAGATATCCTGTTCTAGGACTTTCTGAAATATCTGAAATCTGCTGTTTGAGACGTGCTAATTGTCTATTTATTTGTTGAGGTAAACATGAGCCCCCTTAATTGTCCTCTTACTTGACAGTCCTGTTTGTTCTTTGTTGTCGCTTAGATTTTCCCTTTTAAACACCTTAGGAGAGTCTAGAACTGCCTAAAATTAGAGGTCGTAAACACCTCTGGGACCACAAGGAAGGGACTGGTAATGCACGCATAGAGTTCGTCTAATTAAAACTGCTTATATAACCGCTAAGGGGAGGGTAATTGGGTAGTAAAAGGATATGATGACCTGTGCGCTAATTACATGTGTAGCCGCTCTAGTTGAGGAAGGATTATTGGGTATTGTACAGATGTGATCGTATAAGCTAACAAACCTAGGACTTCCCTCATCTTATTTAAATATGTGTGCTTAGACTGCTTATCTGTTAAATTTCCTTTATCTTATATGTGTGCTTAGACTGCCTATCTGTTAAACAACTAATTCACAAAATGAGTTTGGCTGGAACTCACCGTTGTGGACCTCGAGGGGTGCCTAACACCTTGCCCTCAAGGTAATTTCAGCCCTTACCCAATCTCTGGTAACACAAACCGGTTTTATGAGTTACTTGCAATAGGTGCCCTAACGCACCTTAAATCCGTTAGGTGGCAACTCTTCAACTTCTTACCTCTTTTCCAAAAGGAAACGAGTTGTCCCAAATGAATGTCGAAACCCTGACTTCCGCTGCAAAGATGGAAAAAATGGGGCGCGACAGCATGGCGACTCTGTTGGGGATTTTTAGGCTTTTTACCATAACAAATTTGCTTTGTGAATTAGTCCAAATGTTGCTTTTCTTTGTTAATACTTGCACCCTTTGCCTCTCCCTTTATGTGAATTTAATTGTTTATTTTCAAGTATTTATTTCCTCAATACGAAACTGACTTGTTTCTTTGTTTTCTTTCTTAAACGCCTTTCAATTATAAATGTTGTATTTATCGCTTTTCTAACGTGCAAATACGTGACAACATGTTATTTACTGTTGCATAAATCATGCTCGACATCATACTCCACTCGTGCGTAATCAATCCTATAGCAACACTTGATGAGTGGTTGCGCACTTCCAATATATCACCTTAAATTCGGAAAGGCTTATTTGCGGTAAAACTAGTCGATCAGTGGTGCAATCGATGGTTCCGTGCCTTTCCCCCTCAAGTTGTCCACTTGAGGGTACCAGTCTAGACCCCATAGTAACCTTACTCTTATTATAATTATGCATGCATCATGGTCAAACCTAGTCGGGTTAATATGTTGTCCACTTAATAACCCTTTAAGACAAGCCTTATCCAAAGTCCACTGGGGTTTCCATAAGCCCAACGGATGCAACCACGTTTTTTGCATTAATTTGGAGAACTAAATGCCAATATGCTAATCATGAATGTATAAATACTCTAATCCGGTGGGGGAAAAGGGCCTAACCTTTTTCTTTTGCTGAAAATGAGGCACGAGGTCCCCAGATTCAGCATGGTTAGCAACATACCCCCATTTCTACTAAACTGGTGGGAGGATCTTTCCTCAAGTGACAAGAAACACGTGAGAAAATAAATGGGCAATTTACCTTCCCTGCTAGACATTCAGCCAAACAACATGTTCATCGAAGCTGTGACTCTGTTCTGGGACAGTGAAAGAGCCGTGTTCCATTTCGGGGATATAGAAATGACACCACTCCAGGAAGAAATCGGGAGATTTGCTGGACTGACTTAGGATAGCCCTGGGTTATTAGTACCGGAGAACCGCACTGGTAAAGGGTTCCTAAAAATGATGTGTTTAAAGAAAAATGCTGACTTGGAGTGCTTGAAGAAGTCTTACATACCCTTCTAATACCTGTATGAAAGATACAGTCATAGCATGTCTTACCGTACATTCCATGATGAGTTTTCTATCACTTCTCTTGGTCACATCCACCGCCAAGTGTTCGTATTCATTGTATGTTTCTTGGGTCTATAGTGTTTCCAAGAAAAGGGAAAGAATCCACACTAGATTGGCCATGGTCGCCAAGACTTTAATGGAGGGAATTGAGGGACAAACATACACTATAGTCCCTATGATCATAGCTGACATCTATAGGGCTCTGGACCGCTGTAAAAAAGGGTTCAAGCACTTTGAGGGTTGCAATTTACTACTACAGTTGTGGTTATTGGAGCATCTACAAAAGGGTCAGTACCGTCAAGAATTTCCGCGAAGGGCTTGGAACGATCATATTGCTTTCCATCACCCTAAGCGGATGACTTACATTCTGGACAGGTTTGCTCAACCAGAAAGTGCCAGAGAGTGGGTAGAGTTCTTCGACAATCTAACCGAGGAGCAAGTACAGTGGATGTTTGAATGGTTCCCAACTGACGAGTTCATCATTAGGTCCAAAGAAGCTCCTCACTTAGTGTTGATTGGGTTGAGAGGGATACACCCTTATGTTCCCATCCGGGTTATGAGGCAAGCAGGAAGTAGGTCGTACCAAGGGTTGCAAAGATGAGCTACTTCAGAGCAAACATTCAAGACGACGACATCCCTTACAGGTGCCAAGCTCAGCAGATGTGGCACTGCAAGATCATTGTGGAGAAAAACACCATTGAGCCAGACAGGTATCACGCTGGGTGTGCACCTTTCTACCCGGCATGGTTAGAAGACAACCTAGATGGGATAGTGAAGCCACGAACCGGTCGGGGAAGCAAGATCATAGACGAAGATGCTGAGGCCCAAGTCAAATACAACAGACTACGCAAGAGGGTTCATGACTCCGAGAATGAGCATCGGGAAATACATGAGATAAATATGAGGCTGATCAAAAAATGGAAGGAAATGTCTATCACCTCCAACAGAAGGTTGGAATATCTGGAATGAGGCTTGGTGGAGCTAGAAGGTAAAATAATAAAGAGGATCGACGATTGCAAGAATGCGGAAGGAAGCGAGGGAGGACATCTGGCTAGAGCCTATCTGATGCTGGGTCTACAAGAGCTAGGGAACCTGGTTGATTTATTTGCTTCTGGGACCAAGTAGGCAAGATTTATTTGCTTTCCTAAATGTAATAAGGCCAAGTTCCAGTAGTGACTTACCTTTATTATCTTAGTGTCATTTTGGGATTCGTCTATTTTTATATTAATGAATGAGGCATTTAATGGCATCTAAGTTCTCCAAATTAACTTGTCGCAAGGCCTACCTCGGGCACAACGAGGCTTCCAAATTAGGACGCGAATTTCATCTTTATATGTTTAAATACTGCAAGCAGTCTTTTCAGAATTATTACTGACTTGGCTACCTTTTGTTTTTCTTTCATTCTTTTGATTATTCCCATTCCCCAAAGGTTGGTTCGTGCATACTGGCATTATCAACTTATCACACAAGATCCAGGGGCCCTCCACCTTCTCCTCCTCCTAGTCCACCAAACGGCAAGGGAAAAGAAAAAATGGAAGATTTGAACGGCACCAGAAAGGAAAACAACACACAGGTTGAATATGCAGAAACTTCTTATGGTCGGGGTACTCAGGCCCCAAATGATGCAGTTTCACGGCTCGAACATAAAATACTGGAACTCCAGGGTGAGCTTGAGCATGTCCAGAATGTGGCAAACCTATCCTTCTCACTCAGCGTCCCAGACATCAGTCATCCAAACACTCAAAGCCCCGTACCACCTCAAAACACACCCAACAAGCGCCCACATAATCCTCCCGTACCTCACCATTATACAACTCCACCACAAAATCAAACTATCCCACCACAGTACCAGCCAAACACCTACCACACTCCACAAAATACTCCACCAGCCATTCCTGAACCCTAGAATTCCACCAATGATCACCACTATACTCAAACTCCAGGTCACAAAAATAGCCCTATATTTGTGGAGACCCTACCTCACTCCACTCAACCCATCTCCTATGCACCGGAATCTGTTGAGAAGGACATGCTCATTAAGAACCTGGTCAAGGAGCTCAAGAAGTTGACCAGCTGAGTTCAAGGCATAGAAGGAGGCAAGGGGATAGAAGGTCTGAACTATGAAGACCTATGCATACATGCGGATGTAGAACTGCCGGAGGGTTACAAACCTCCCAAGTTCGAGATGTTTGACGGTACAAGTGATCCCAGGGTTCATCTAAGGACCTATTGTGACAAGCTTGTCGGGGTCGGAAAAGATGAAAAGATCCGGATGAAGCTTTTTATGAGGTGTCTTACGGGAGATTCCTTGTCCTGGTACATCAGCCGGGATCCTAAGAAATGGTCCAACTGGGTGAGTATGGCGTCTGATTTAATGGACCGATTCAGGTTCAACAAAGAAAATGCACCAGATGTCTTCTACATTCAGAACCTCAAGAAGAAGCCCACCGAGACTTTCCGCGAGTACGCTACTTGTTGGAGGTCAGAAGCGGCCAAAGTCAGGCCAGCATTGTATGAGGAACAGATGAACAAGTTCTTTGTTAGAGCACAAGATCAGCAATACTATGAAAGGTTGATGGTTATTGAAAACCATAAGTTCTCTGATATCATCAAACTTAGTGAAAGGATCAAGAAGGCATCAAGAGCCGGATGGTAACAAACTTTGAGGCATTGCAGGCCACTAATAAAGCATTGCAGTCAGGGGGTATATCTAAGAAGACGGACATGGGAGCAGTAATGATCGCCCAAGGACCCAAAAATCCATTCGTATATCGAACCTCCCCAATGGCATATCAAGAACCTCCACCCACCTATCAACCATCACCTCCACCCACATATATATCAACCGTCAGCTCCACCTACATATCGACCCTCATCCCCCAGATATTCCTAACCAGCCACTGCCTATCACACCTATAATTCCCAACCATCTCATTTTCAGTCACCTCCAACTCGTCAAAACTACCCAAGACCGCGACCTAATTTTGACCGCAGATTTCCCAAATAATACACTACCATTGATGAACCCATCGACCAGCTATATGAAAGGTTGAAGGCTGCTGGTTACGTCACTCACATCCCTGCTGTGGCCACGAAGAACTCATCCCAATGTGTTAACCCAAATAAGACTTGCGCATACCATTCGGGCATGAAAGGGCACACCATCGACGAGTGCCGCACATTGAAGGACAAAATCTAGGCTTTGATTGACAACAAGGTCATCCAGGCAAAGGAGGCTACACCTAATGTCCGCAATAACCCCATCCCATATCACAGGGGTGAAGGTGTCAATGTGATAGAGATGGATGAAGAATGGGATCCGGAGGGATCAATCAGACTTATTAAAGAGGGTGACGACCCCAAGAAGCCTGCAGTCACACTTAATCCCATTATAGTGCAGATACAGGTGCTAGTGGAGGTCGAGGTAGCAGCATCAGTCCCATTTGAAGTTGAGGTAGCACCCCCTGTAGTTGCACCTATTCCATTTGAGGCGAAAGTAGCCACACCATTTACAGTGACAGTATCAACTACACCACCTTTCAGCACCGAGGTTGTACGATGGGATTATACGGCTGAAGCTAGAAGAAAAGGGAAAACCAAAGTGGGAGAATCTGGTGCTGCACAAGGGATGACTAGGACTGGAAGGGTCTATACACCCGAGCATTTGGGAGAGCCTAGCAAACATGCCTCTAACAGACCTTCCGTTATGGAAACAGGTCCAGATGACCTCTGGAGGAAAGTACAAGCAAGGGAGTATTCAGTCATCGATCATGTGAACAAGCTCCTACTCAGATATCTATCTTGTTGCTGCTATAGCATTCAGAAACACACAGGAATGCTCTGATGAAAGTATTGGACGAAGCATATGTGCACAATAACATACAAGCGGAAAAATGGCTAACATGGTGGGACAGGTACTGGAATGTCACAAAATCACTTTCCACGAGGATGAGTTGCCGCCTGAGGGTTTGAGTCACAATAAGGAACTACATATCACAGTGCAATGTGAAGACGACTTCATTACCAGGGTCCTGATCGATGGAGGATCCAATCTCAATATTTGCCCATTGACAACAGTGAAGAGGTTAGGCAAAGGCCTATACGATATACAAGAAGGGACCATGAACATGAAGGCATTTGATGGGTCTGAAAGAGCTACCATCGGGGAAATTAATCTATGTCTGCAGATGGGGCCTATGTGGTTTGATGTCAAGTTTCAGGTGCTGGACATATCTGCATCCTACAATTTGTTGTTGGGACGACCATGGATACACGTTGCTGGGGCTGTGGCATCAACTTTGCATGAGGCAGTGAAGTTTGAGTGGAACCATCAGGAGGTGATTATCCATGGAGATGGGAGCAACCCTATTTACTACCGTCAGACTATCGCAGTGGTTGAGAATAGAAGAAGGCTCAATGGAGAAACTTATCATCATATCGAGCGGGTCAATGCAATCGACAAAGATAAGTGGTGGGATAGCAAGATAGCATGCATGATGAACTGGGGAGGGTATGAGCCTGGCAAAGGTCTTGGCAAAAATCTTCAGGGCATTTCCAAGCCAATACAGCTGAAGCATCATGGCACTACTTTTGTCCTGGGATACCGATACACTTGGCAAGAGTACAGAAATTGGTCACCACCATAGCGTGGTCCGTACTATCCATTGGAGCAGCCTATACCGCACTTGAGTCAGACCTTCCAACAGGACGTCATCATATGGGGATCAGAGGACATGGACTGTTGTATAATTGTTGAGGAGGAGGAGGTGGAAGGCCCTACCATCCCGGCTGTGGAGAAAGGATCATTCCTCAAGAATTGGACTGTCAGACCATCCAGGGCCCGACGAGTCCCGGGGTAGCAAGGTTGAACAGCATTGTTTTGTTTATTTTCTAAGAAAATGATTTCCCTTTTTGGCATTTTGTTTTAAATAATATTTCCAATGTTCCGAAAACGTTGTTTAAATTATTGAAAATCGCTATTATGTTTCGATGAATCAATATTTATTTTTACCATTTTCTATCATATCTTTATCTATATAGCATTACCATTTCCTGTCTCGATGAACCAACAACTGTGATATGTAATGAGACAACACAACAAAAGGATAGTGATTCGGAAGAAGAAGATGTCATACCCGAGGAAATTGTCAGAGAAGTAGAAGACTTTGAGAACAAGCCTAAGTCCAATCTGGACGAAACAGAAATAATCAACTTGGGAGATTCTGAAACTGTTAAGGAAACCCGCATCAGCATCCACTTGTGGCCATCAAAAAAAGAGTACACACAGTTCTTGAAAGGGTATGAGGACATCTTTATATGGTCATACGATGATATGACCGGGTTAATTACATCCATTGTGGCTCACAAGTTGCCCACAAACCCAACGTGTCCACCAGTGAAGCAGAAACTCAGAAAATTCAAGCCTGACATGAGTCTGAAAATCAAGGAGGAGGTTACCAAGCAAATCAAGGCCAAGGTCCTCAGGGTGGTTGAATATCCAACTTGGCTAGCCAACATCGTGCCAGTTCCAAAGAAGGTTGGGAAGGTCAGCATCTGTGTTGATTATCAGGATCTCAACAGGGCCAACACAATGGATGATTTCCCACTTCCAAACATACACATCCTAATCGATAATTGTGCCAAGCATGAACTCCAGTCGTTTGTGGATTGTTTTGCCGGTTACCATCAAATATGGATGAACGAAGAGGATGCTGAGAAAATGGCTTTCATTACACCATGGGAAGTATACTGTTATAAGATGATGCCATTCGGTCTAAAGAATGTTGGGGCCACCTACATGAGGGCTATGAGTACCATTTGTCATGACATGATACATAAGGAGATCGAGGTATATGTGGATGACGTCATTATCAAATCAAAGAAAGCCATAGATCATATAGCCGATTTGAGGAAGTTTATTGACAGACTGTGGAAATACAACCTGAAACTAAACTCCGCAAAATGTGCATTCGGGGTTCCTGCCGGAAAGTTACTTGGGTTCATCGTCAGCCGCCGAGGGATAAAATTGGATCTGTCAAAAGTCAAAGCAATCCAGGAGCTGCCACCGCCGAGGAGTAAGAAAGATTTAATGAGTTTTCTAGGACGGCTAAACTACATCAGCCGGTTCAAAGCCCAGTCCACAATTATATGTGAGCCGATTTTCAAGATGTTGAAGAAAGATGCTGCAACTAGTTGGACCGAAGATTGTCAAAAGGCTTTCGACAAGATCAAGGAGTACTTATCAACACCACCAGTCTTGGTCCCGCCAGAGCCAGGTAGAACCTTGATACTCTACCTTGCAGTGCTAGATAGAGCCTTCGGCTACGTTCTGGGGCAGCACGATGAGACAGGGAGAAAGGAACAAGCCATCTATTACCTGAGTAAGAAGTTCACTCCATATGAAGCGCGGTACTCTCTATTGGAACGTACCTGATGCGCTTTGACCTGGA
>NW_017679892.1:12201-15248 GCF_001879085.1 Nicotiana attenuata | reverse complement strand
TTTCTACTGTTCGCGAGAAGGTTCGCCGGTTCATTGAGGGCGTTATCCTAGCATCAGGTCCAACATGGCCCGTGAGTTGGAGATGGATATTTTGTATCAGCAGGTGGTGAACATTGCTAGGAGGATAGAGGGTATGCATGCTAGAGAGAGAGAGGGCAGGCATGGTCATGAGAGAGAGAGCAGACGAGATCAGGAGAGAGAGTTTGAGGAAGCGAGGATTCCTCGTAGACCGAGGAGATATACTGGTCCTTATTTTGGAGGTAGGGTGCGTCATGGTAGAGGTTTTGCGGGTTAGCCAGTTCAGTTCGCGTTTCAGGCTTTGCATGGTGACTCAGGTGTTCATGGGTCTCGGAGTACCCGTATCGCACAGTTCCCACCGCCTCGTCAGCAGAGAGGGTGCTTTGAGTGTGGTGATTCTAGCCACATGGTGAGAGATTGTCCCAGACTTCGGAGCGATGTGTCACAGCGAGGTATTCAAGCCGGTAGAGAGCGCCCAAGAGGGGGAGGCCCAGCTCGTTGATGGGTTTCATATAGTAGGTTTGAGGCCGGTGCGCCAGCTAATGTCACTCAGGTACGAATTCGGTTTGTTATAGAGGGGCACTATCTGTAGTTCACCACAGTTATGCTTATCGGGGTGAGTTCCCTTTTGTTGTTCCATTTATGAGTGCGTTTCATGATTGTACTCTGTCTACGTGATTATTCTGTTGGGAGGTTCTATGAGTGATAGCCGTGTCTATCATCCGTTCCTAGCTGTTGTCGAGAGTTATGAGGATAGTAGTAAATTCATGTTGTCTGTTTCGGTAGGTTTGATGTGATCTCTGAGTATTCTTGGTTACAAGCTGTGATTTCTATGCTCCACCGGTGTGGGAGCCAGCCTATGTTGTAATTGTAGACGGAATTGATCTAGTGAGAGTCTCTAGATGCGTTGATGTGTGCCCTACTTGTGATTCAGTAATGAGGGCAGGACCCTCGTGATTTCAGGTGATTTGATATGTTGAGACCGGGTGGTGTACTGCAGTGAGAAGTTATATCAGTATAAGATCATTGTGAGTCTTTTATATGCTTTCATTCTTTCTTGTTAGATGCTTTGTCGATTTGTGTTTTAGAAGAATCTGTGCTAGTTTGATTTGTTTGTTAGTTCCTTATGTGTTTCCTTTCTCATATTCAGTCATTTTCGTTCTATGCTTCTTGAGTTTTAGCTTGTGGGGTGTATACCCGTTGGTGTTGGCTGAGATTTGGTTATTCGGGTGTTTTGTTATGCGGTTTTCGTGGTTATTATATCATCGCCAGTGTTGTGGAGGTTTGAAAAGAGTTCCTGTTGAATATGAGGCTTATGGCCGGTACGGATTTGATCTCAGGCAAGTATTGCTATCAGAAATGATATTGTGGGCCTATGGGTGATGTGTCATGTTGTGTGGTTGTACCCTGTGTGTGTTGGCTTGTATTGAAATAGTTGGTTGAGACTGATACCGGATATGGATTTAGGATCGGGTCTTTTGGAAACGATGGAAGGTGAGAATTCTGGCTTGAAGGCCTATTAGTATTGCTAGAAAGGTTAAATTTCAGTTGAGATGGTGTCGTCAGGCTTAAGTGGTTTGGGGTGACGTGGGATCACCCGCGGGTGTATGTTGGAAGTGCGCACTCAGTGACGTGAAGACTTCAGGTATGTTCTTTATGCTCGTTCGAGGACGAACGAATGTTTAAGTGTGGGAGGATGCAACGACCCGACCGGTCATTTTTAGAATTCACGCCTCGATCCCCTATTAAACTGCTTCCCCTAAGTTTATTCTGCTATTTTGGTTTGCCGGGACATTCGGTGTGGGGTTTCGAAGAGTTTTGGGACACTTAGTCCCTAAATGAGAGCTTAAGTGTTGGAAAGTGGCCCGTAGTCAGAACAGTGTGAAGGCGGCCTCGAAATGGAAATCCGACGGTTCCGTTAGCTCCGTTAGGTGATTTTGGGGTTGGGAGCGTGTTCGGAATGTATTTTAGGAGCTCGTAGCTCATTTAGGCTTGAAATGCCGAAGTTTGAGCTTTTGAAGTTTCCGGTCCAATAATGAGTTTTTGATACGAGGGTCGGATTGGAATTCCGGAAGTTACAGCAGTTCCGTCATGTCATTTGGGATGTGTGTGCAAAATTTCAGGTTATTCAGACGAGGTTCGGGTAGGTTTTTGATTGAAAACGTGTTTTGTTGGAACTTGTAGTTCTTAGGCTTGAATCTTTGATTTAATCGGGTTTCCGGTGTTGTTTTAGGCGTTTTAAGGATTGGTACAAGTTTGAATGAGGTATTAGGTGCTATTGGTACTTTTGGTTGGGGTCCCGGGGGCCTCGGGATGATTTCGGGTGGTTAACGGAGGAATTTGAAGTTAATGCAGCAGCTGAATGTCCCTCTTCTGGTATTTTCGCATCTGCGGCTTGGGAACCGCAGATGCGGTGCCGTAGAAGCGGCTATTTGGCCGCAGAAGCGGCTTGTCCCCTTTTCCCTTAGAAGCCGCAGAAGCGGTGCCATTTCCGCAAAAGCGGAGCCGCAGAAGCAGCTTAGGCATCGCAGAGGCGGAGCCGCAGAAGCGGCCCAGCTATCGCAGATGCGGCCCTGCCCCCTTTAATGAAAGCCGTCAAAAGCGGTAGCTTTTTCGCATAAGCGGGACCGCAGAAGCGGTCCCTTGTCCGCAGAAGCGGAAATGACTGTTCAGAAATATCAATTTCGAGGGTTTAATTTCATAAGTTTGAAAATCGATTGAGAGCTCGGGAGAAGGCGATTTTGAGTGGGTTTTGAAGAGAAAATCATTGGGTAACGTTTCCTTGATCCCTTTTCGTTATATTTCATCATTATGTAGCTAAATACATCATTGGAATTCGAATTTAGGATCAAAAGTTGGTTAATTTGGGGTAAAACTTCATGCACCAAACTATTGGGTTTTGAGGGGGCATTTGACCTCCGATTTGGGAGATTTTTATATGGTTAGACTCGTGACAGTACGAGGGTTCTAAAAATGTGAAAATTATTCGATTCCGAGACGTTGGCTGGAGGGGCGTTTTGGTCATTTTA
>NW_017679892.1:0-12148 GCF_001879085.1 Nicotiana attenuata | reverse complement strand
TTTCACCATGATTTGGGCTTATTGCTATATTGGGGGCTTATTGCCGTCTGTTTGAACTCTTTATGAACTGTCATCACTGTTTTTTCTCACTGTTAGAAATATATTTGAACTCAGTCCATGTGATTTACACTGTTTCTTGAACTCAACCATATTTATTCAACTTGGAGTTTTAAACTGATATTTGAACTATTGTTTGAGCTGAGTATTATTGCTTTACTGTTGCCCGAGGGGCTGTTGACTATTTCTGGACTGATTAAGGCCGAGGGCCTTGTGTGAGGGCATGATGAGTGAGGTGAGGAGGCTTTCAGGCCTCGTATTGATACTGTTCAGGCTTTCAGGCCTTGTTGATAGCGCTTGGGCTGTAGGAGCCCCTCCGGAGTCTGCACACCCACAGTGAGCGCGGGTACCCATCTAGAGTGATTTAATATTGAACAGTGGTAACAATGACACTGTTAAATGTGATTGGTCAGGTAAGAATGACTGACCAGTCAGGTAACTATGATTGACCAGTGGTAACAATGACACTGGAGTACGCGTTGGTCAGGTAACAATGGCTGACCGGTCAGGTAACAATGGCTGACTTACTGATTGAGTATAATTGATGTTTAACTGTTTTCAAAAAGGTTTTTCTTATTAAATTTTCACTGGTTTCTACTATTATTCTGGAGTTGCTGCTTGAGATAGCATTATTGTGCCCTTGTGGGATTTTATGTTCTCAGTCGTTATTTATTTTTATTGCTCACTGGGTCGGAGTACTCACATTACTTCCTGCAACCATGTGTGCAGAGACAGGCACCGCTGAGTTCGTACCTGAGCTCCGATTTCCTTCCAGACCAGGCGGACCGGGAGAGGCGAGGTAGCTGTCGACGTCCACAACCCCGTTTCTTCCTTATCTTCTGCATATTTTATTCATCTTCAGACTATGTTTTCCAGACTTGTAGTATATTTTTCATCAACTCTGTAGTAGCTCGTGACTTGTGACGCCCCGATCATCGGGCTGAGTTTGGGATGGTTGTCTCCCGTTATGTTACGTTTATTTCCGCACGTGTGATTAATCAGTATTTATGGATTAAACCTATTTATGCTAAGAGAATGTTAAAAGCAAAATGTTGACTGTTTCTGTGGGCTGGCCTTGTCTTCACGAGAGGCGCCATCACGACCGGGTGGGAACTGGGTCGTGACAGCGAGGCTCCCTACGCGTTCGCGATGCATTAAATGTCTGGGCAGACAGATTTAATCCCAAATTCGAGGGTTCACTATTCTTATCACATTTTGACTTCTAGAGTTCGGTTCTTGGCGATCTTTGAAGGGATTTTCACCTGGCGACTTGGGTAAGTGCTTCTCACTCGATTTAGACCAATTTCCATGAATCTCCTCTTAATTTTATCCTTTAATTTCAGATTTTTAATGAAAAATGGGTAGAACTTCATAGACCGAATTATTGAGTTTTGAGGGGGTGTTTGACCTCCGATTTGGGATATTTTTATATGGTTAGACTCGTGAGAGTACAAGGGTTCTGAAAATGTAAAACTTATCCGATTCCGAGACGTTGGCCTGAGGGGCGTTTTGGTCATTTTGCCTAGTTTCACGCTTTAGCTTCGAATTAAATGGTAGAATCAGTTGCTTGAGATGTTATTTACAATGTGTGATTTAATTGAATAGATTTGGGCCATTTGGAGTCGAATACTCGTGGCAAGAACGTGGTTGCTAGTTGATTTTAGCCGGTTCGAGGTAAGTATCTTGCCTAACCTTGTGTGGGGGACTTCCCCTTAGGATTTGAGTCTTCTTTGTTGATTGTATTCCTTGTACGCGAGGTGACGAGTGCATGCTCGGATTTATTTGTGGAAAATTGTCCTTTTTAGGCTCCTAGATCCTTGTAATCAACGAATATGAAGTTGTTCTTGATGCGATTGAGTTCCCTGTTATTAGCTTCACCTTTACATGTCTTACTTGGAATTTATTTGCCCTTTTTGGCTTAATCTTGTTGCCTAATTGACTTTCACTTGTTTCACTGTAGACATTACCCTTCTATAGTCACATTATCACTCCTAACTGCTTGTCTTTATTTGGAAGCATTACTTTCTATCTCTCGTGTAACTAATTGGTCCTAATTGGAAAGAAGTTAGATATCCTATGTTTAATTGATATTTCCTTAAATTGTAATTTATTTAATTTATGTTAACTTCCTTGTTGTTGAACTTAGTATTATGAAATCGTTGTTTCATATTATTTCTCCCTTGTTGAGTTGTTCTTATTGCGCTTAGCATTTCCCTGTTACGGATATTCCTTGTGAGTTAGTTGCATCGTCTTTTGGTGAACGGAATTTCTTGAGTTGATTCTCTTGCTTTGTTCCTGTATATATTGTCATTTGTTGTGTTGTCTTGATAATGTGATGCACGAGGTTTCTGCCGTGCGGTTGTTGATATTGTGATGCACGAGGTTTCTGCCGTGCGGTTGTTGATATTGTGATGCACGAGGTTTCTGCCGTGCGGTTGTTGATATTGTGATGCACGAGGTTTCTGCCGTGCGGTTGTTGTTGAAGGGTTGCACGAGGTCTTTATCGTGCTATTCTTGTTATTGATGTTTTACNCAAGCGGCGTAATAAGGCGGGATATGTTATATGGTTATATGTGGGTTGCGCATGTGCGCGGCTAATAAGGCGGAACATTGTGTGCACGTGTGGCGAAATAAGCGGTGCTTATTATATTATTATTTGACGCGTGGCGAAATAGGTGGGCTATGTCAGGGGGTTGATTGTAAAGAATTGTGACGCCCTGTGGAGGCATTCCTTTTTTGTTTAATATTGTGATTGTGGGTTGCTTACCTGTATGAGCTTTATCGCTTGGAAGTTGTGAGGAAACATCATACGAGCGGTCCGTTCTCCTCTTCATGTTTGCTAGTTGGTAGAATTCTTGTTAAGACACTTGCACAAGCATACACGTAGCTAAACACTCCTATTAGAGGTGAATTCCTCCTGTTTTTTGCTAAGGGTGGAGGTACGCCCTCTTTTATCCATTTTATACGTGAAAGTGGCCCTAGTTAGCCAGTGAGTTATCAGCACGACCGTGAGATTGATGGGGCACAGGATGCCGGGCGTTTGATTTCAGATGCTGGGTTCTCGTGAGTTGTGGTTTGTCCTAAACTTGGTAAAATTGTTGAAAGGGTTGATTAAGACCTTATGTGAACATCATTGTAGGATATGAGTTATTGACTTGTTTTTCCCCTTGCTGTGTTGTGACCTTAGGATTTGGATTGTGATTCTGCCGTCATTTCGTATCATCATTTATTCTATTCTCGTCGTTACTTGTTATCCATTTCCCTTATTGTGAATAGTAGCATTCTTGGATATTCATGCAGTCCTTACATATTTATAAATCGTTTCTATTATTCCTTATAATTATACTGTTTATTTGACCGGTAGGTGTCTTGACTGTTCCTCGTCACTACTCCATCGAGGTTAGTCTTGATACTTACTGGGCACGCCTTGGTGTGCTCATGCTACTCTTCTGCACATTTTTGTTGTGCAGATACAGGTACTTCCGCTCGGTTCTGTCAGCCTTGGAAGGAGGCGAACCGGTAGAGACTTCAAGGTATTCTGCTACGTCCGCAGACCGAGGAGTCCCTTTCCAGCTTTCTGTAATAAGTATAGCTTTTCCAGTATTTCTCATTTGTATAGATATTCCTGAGTCAGAGCCTCTTATGTATCCTCTTAGCTTGTGATTTGTGAGTTTCGGGTTTTGGGAATGTCGTTAGCTTCGAGAATTGTGTGGTATTGTGCCGAGCGGCACCTTAAACACCGTTTTTTTTTCTAGTTCAGTTTTATTTACTTTCTTCCGCAATTATGGTTTATCTTCCGCATTGTTAGGCTTACCTAGTCGTAGGGACTAGGTGCCGTCACGACATGTTCACGGAGGGCGAACTGGGGTCGTGACATTCGGTCAATTGACCTATGTCCACGGCGGAGATGAGCAATCCACTATACACAAGAGAGTAAAAATTCGAGAGAACAACTCATGAAGAGGCAAAACACAAGTGACATACCAATACTTGTCCCGTAAAGTTCTCCCCCAAACACAACGCTCAAACCCCATATGGCTACATTGTGGATGCTACAAAAGGAAGGATCCTGAACTTATAGAAGTCCAAACCTTTTTCCATACAAGAAGAATGACTAACCAAATATGGGAGATCTATAATTTCCTTCTACCAAAAGGGATACCCAATTATGGTAAATATGATGTACTTTCCTTCAAGAGATAGGAAAATCAGGACGAAACACCTAACAAATATAACACAATTTAATAACATAATAAGAGTGAATTTATAATTGTAGTTATTAAATGTAAGTGATGAGTATAATTTAATATAAATATGTAATTTAGAATATTATATATATATATATTATATTATATTATATATATATATATATATATTATATTGTGGTTAAGCCAAGTGGCAAGCTAATAAATGTCAATAGTATATGGTAACTTTATTCGATATTTGACTATTTTAGTTAAATACAAATATAATATATAATATATATATATATATATATATATATATATGTATTAGAAGATAATTTTAAATTTATAGATAAAGTTCTAAAATTCGAATTTAATTTAAAAAATAAGATTTATCTTTTTTTTATCATGTTATCATACTTAATTCAGTTAATGATCATATGCAACCATGTTAGGAACTTTTGTTATTTTTTATAATTATTTAAATACTACTTCGCCTCTGGCAAAAAAAAAAAACTACTCCATATAACTATAAAACTCTTTCAAATTTAAAATCCCATAAGTATAGTTCTTTGAAATATTGTAGCTAGATTTGAATAAAACGAAATTCTTTTTAAATAAATATAATATATAGGGTGCACGTCTATGTTTATCTAAATAACAAAAAAGAGTTTACAAAAACCAAATAAAAGTTTACTTACATATATAATAAAGTAAACATACATGCTGGAGAAAGAAACATAAAAAATCAGTCAATATTAAAAAAAAAGGGTTATTTCTTTTTTCTTCTTGAAGAATATTTGTTTGAAGAGTCAATTTGCATAAATGGACATTAAACAAATAACAAAACTTTTGGCTATACAATTACTATCATTAATTTTAATTTAGCACATGCAAGGAATTGAAGGGTATAAACTGAAACCCCTTCATTTAGCTGTCTGTAGTCAAGCCATTGCAAGGGTAAAATATTTTTTTCGTTGAAGAATATTAGTTTTGAATCATTAGATTATGTGAAAGGTTTTTTTTTTCAAACTCAACAAGAGATAAATTGGTTTCTAATTGATAGTTTCTATAGCGACTTTTAAGTGTAACAAAGAGTATATATAAAGAAAAAAATGGTGTGACGTGAAATATTTTTTTTTTAAAATGTAAAAAAATTATTTCGAAAAAGCTCTTTACTTTTTTAAATTCAAAGATAATAAAAAAATAAGATATTTTTTAACATTAGTAGAGAGTTTTAAAATTATTATATAGAAGTTATATCATGGAGAAATACAAAAAAACCGAAATCTTATGGAATATTTACATAATATCCGTCCATATTTATTGTTTAGTTTTTATAGCTAATATAAATAGATGATATACCGACAACACACGATTATACATATATTATATATGAATTATATATAAATTACACATCATTCAATTTTTTAATTTAAGTGGCCGGGTGAGCACCTATTTAGGCTGATTAGATAAAGCCAAAAGAAAAATATGAAATAATTTCAATCAAAGACTAAAAATATGGTTAAAGTTCATATGTAGACAATTTTTATGAAAACTCATCCTTTTATAGTGAAATAAATTAATTTTTTGTAACAAAAGAATAATGACATAAAAAATAAGATAAAAGAAAATAAATATTGAAAAAAATGTTAGAAAGATCTAAAAACAAGAAATAAAAGATGACAATAACTTTCTTCTTATGTTTTCATCTTTGTTGAGTATAAAAATTTTGAAAGTTAATCTCATCGATTTCAAATATTTCTTTTTCAACTCAAATACATAGATTATAAGATAAGGATATTTTCGAATATTTTTTTTTAATTTACATTATGTGTTATTTAAAAAATATTATTATTACTAACAAACAAATATGATATTCGAATTTGAATTGGAATGCAATTTGAGTAGTTTGCATTGAGGTTAGGCCAAGTATGGTGTCGAAATAAACTACTTGACAATTTTAAGACAATATATGCAATATTTTATAATAATAATTGACTATTTTAACATTTAGTGATACAAAGAACAAATTTTTTGTATATATAGGGTATTAAAAATTCGAATTCTGGTGCTAGAGATATCAATAAACTTAAAGTGGAGTCATACTGAGATAAATCCGGCCAAAGAATCATTTAAATTTTTAGATAGCCGATTAAAGTGAATTTTAAATTAAGGATAATATCTTCACTTGCATCATTATAAAGATAAGCATTATTATAATATATATAAAGTTTTATAAATTGAAATATCAAAATAGAAATATTTTTTGAAAGATAAAACATACCAGGTAAGAGTTAACTCGTAGTATAAGAGTCACATCGTAATCAAAGAATCGTTTATATCGTGTCAACCTTTGTGGTTTGCCATAAATATGAGTTATTATTTCACTTTATTGCTATTTTAAAGTTCCAATGACACCTATGAGAATAGTGCAAAAATAAAATTATCACTACGAGAATTGAGAAAATGTTAGTCTTTTCATGTAGTGTTTCTTAATTAATATCTGACGTTTATCTATAAGTATTTAGGAGGACTAAACGTTAAGGTTATTTACATATAATTCAAATAACTTAGATATTTAACATGGTAAATGTCAAATATCAAAATGGAGTAAAAAAAAAATTCACTAGCTAATTTTTTAATATTTTTAGATAGCCAACTAAAATGAGTTTTGAATTAAGAATAATATTTTCAATTACATTATTATAAAAATTATTATTGAAAAATAATGTTTTAGAAACTGAAATTTTAAGAAAGAAATATTTTTTAAGAGATATCAACACAACAAATAAGAGTTCAAGTACTAGTAAAAGAGTTAAGTCTTATCCAAATAGTCATTCATTGTCTCAACATTGTTTTGCCATAAATATGAGTTATTATTTTGCTTTCTGATTATTTTAGGATCCAATGACACCGACAAGAATGATATCAAAAAAGAAAAATAGAAAATTTTTTTAATTTTTTTCATGTAGTTAATATCCAATGATTATCTATATTTCCTGAGAAAGTGTAAAATTTAAGAATATTTACATACAATCCAAATAACTTAAATATTTGACATGATTAGTGTTCGCGCATCCGCACGAATGCTAATACTAGTATAGATTAAATAGCCATGTTCACACTTCTTTAGAAAACTTTCTTAATTTTTGAAAACGTCCTCCTTATTCTATCGTGCCGATCCTTTCCTTTAATGGTGAAGAAGACATTCTTAAGAAATATCTTTATCACAATTTATATATTTTGTATCATCCACTAAAACAGTACTCATCTTGTATGTTGTGCACAACTGTACTTATCCCTTGTGTTATTGGACGAGAACATCAAAGGAATTTAAAAAGAACAAAGATTTGCCGGCAAAATTAGCTATGAATTGTACAATAAATAAAATAGTGATAGAACTTGAATATAAACATGTTCATATTTCAAAAGCAAAATATGCTATGACATGACATATGTGTTGAAAGCAAATACTCAACTATCTTAGGTAGAACTTAGCTGTCAAAGCCTTCCAATTGCTGGAATATGTACCTCTTATTTAGCTTTATTTTCACATTTATACAAACAAAATACATGTGGTTGTGTTTGTATTTATAAAGTGTGACGATCCAACCCGTCATCTCATGTATTACAGCCCTGTTTCCCCCATTTATTGCTCTTTCATGTTTTATTATCAGCAACTGGTGAGTTAGAGTTGAATTGAATTGGTTGGATAGGAAATGAGACACTTAGTCTCTTTAAGGAAGGTTTGGTTTGGAAAAGTCAACCGAACGTTGACTTATTAGTTAGAAGGCTCGGATGTGAATTCCGGTGATTCGCTTAGCTTCGAGAGGTGATTTGTGACTTAGGAGTGTGATCGGAAGTGATTTCGGAGGTCCGGAGTAGAATTAGGCTTGAATGGCAAAGTTGGCATTTTGGCGAATTCCGGTGGATAGGTGAGATTTTGATCCGAGGGTCGGAATGGAATTCCGAGAGTTGCAGTAGCTTCGTTAGGTGATTTTGGATATGTGTGCAAAATTTCAGATCATTCGGAGGTGTTTTGGTCGGGTTTTTGATCGAATGCGTAATTCGGAAGTTTTTAAGAAACTTAGGCTTGAATTCGATGTGATTTGATGGTTTTAGCGTTGTTTGATGTGTTTTGAGGATGAGAACAAGTTTGAATGAGGTTTTAGGATGTATTGGTGTTTTTGGTTGAGGTCCCGGGGGCCTCGGGGTGAATTCGGGTGGTTAAACGAGAGTTTTGAGGTGTGTTGCAGGTTCAACTTTTCTGTCATCTGGTATTTCCGCTCCTGCGGAAACGGACCGCAGAAGCGGTTCCGCAGGAGCGAGTGGTGGTCACATAAGCTAGTTAATGGCCTGGTGGAGTGTTTCCGCAAAAGCAGAACATTATTCGCAAATGCGAGTCCGCAAAAGCGGACTATAAACCGCAGAAGCAGTCTTGGGTGGTTCGCAGAAGCGGATGAGGAGACGCAAAAGCGGACGTTGGGTTTTTAATAAAAATACGCAAAAGCGGGATGTTGGCCGCAGAAGCGTGCATAAGCAGAAACGGGACCGCAGAAGCGAAATCAACTGTTGACAGAAGGGTTTAAAATATTATATTTCATCCGCGAACAAGAGGTAGTTTCCACCATTTTTAAGCGACTTGGAGAGCTTTGGGCGAGAAATTTCGAGGGTTTTGACTGAGAATCGATTGGAGGTAAGTTCCTTGGCTTAATTACTCGAGTTTATGGTAAATTTATCATAGAAATCAGTGGAAATTCATCAAAACGGGTCAAGCTAGGGCTTGAAAAGTTGTGATGTAAAAACGGATTTTGAAAGGGCATTTGAACTCCGATTTTGGTAAAATTGGTATGTGTAGACTCGTGGCGAGACGGGGAATCCAGTGATGTAAATTTCGTAATTTTTCGAGAAATGGGCCCGGAGCTCGGGTTTTGCCAACTTAGTGAATTTTGGTGTTTTTCGAGTCTTTTCGATTGGGTTATGTTTCTTTAGCCTATTGTAATGTATTTGTTGTTGTTTTAATTAGATTCGGCGTGCAAAGAGGTTGATTCGAAAGGCAAAGGCATAGCGAGCTAGACTTGTGGCCAGCCACGGAGATTCGAAGTTTCCTTGGTTTGGCAGGTTATTATCGCCGGTTTGTCTAGGGTTTTTCCTCTATTGCTTCGCCCTTGACTAAGTTGACGTAAAAGGGTGCACCATTCGTATGGTCGGACGAGTGCGAGGAGAGCTTTCAGAAGCTCAAGACAGCTTTGACCACAGCTCCAGTGTTAGTTTTGCCATCCGCCTCAGGTTCTTCAACTGTGTATTGTGATGCTTCGAGAGTTGGGATCGGATGTGTGTTGATGCAGGAGGGTAGAGTTATTGCATATGCTTCTCGTCAGTTGAAGCCTCATGAGCAGAACTACCCCGTACATGATTTGGAGTTGGCTGCTATAGTTCATGCGTTGAAGATTTGGGGGCACTACTTATATGGCGTATCTTGTGAGGTATATACTGATCATCGCAGCCTTCAGCATTTGTTCAAACAGAAGGATCTTAATTTGGGGCAACGGAGGTGGCTTGAGTTACTCAAGGACTATGATATTACCATTTTGTATCATCCGGGGAAGGCCAACGTAGTGGCCGATGCGTTAAGCCGGAAGGCGGTCAGTATGGGTAGCTTGGCATACATTCCAGTGGGGAGAGGCCCTTTGCAGTTGATGTTCAGGCTTTGGCCAATCGGATGGTGAGGTTAGATATTTCGGAGCCTAGTCGGGTGTTGGCTTGTGTAGTTTCCCGGTCTTCCTTGTATGACCGCATCAGAGAGCACCGGTATGATGATCCACATCTGTTTGTCCTTAAGGACAGGGTTCAGCACGATGACGCTAGAGATGTGACTATTGATGATGATGGCGTGATGAGGATGCAGGGCCGGATTTGCGTGCCCAATGTGGATGGGCTTCGGGAGTTGATATTAGAGGAGGCCCACAGCTCGCGGTATTCCATTCATCCGGGTGCCACAAAGATGTATCAGGATTTGAGGCAGCACTACTGGTGGAGGAGAATGAAGAAAGATATAGTGAGTTACGTAGCTCGGTGTCTCAACTGTCAGCAGGTCAAATATGAGCATAAGAGACCCAGTGGTGTACTTCAGCGGATAGATATTCCCGAGTGGAAGTGGGAGAGGATTACTATGGATTTTGTGAGTGGTCTCCCTCGTACCTCGAAGAAGTTTGATTCGATTTGGGTGATTGTGGATCGGCTGACCAAGTCCGCGCACTTCATTCCGGTGTGTACTACCTATTCTTCGGAGCGGTTGGAAGAGATTTTCATTCGGGAGATTGCTAGGTTGCATGGGGTCCCAGTTTCTATCATCTTGGACAGGGGCACTCAGTTTACTTCCCATTTCTGGAAGACTTTTCAGCAAGAATTGGGTACACAGGTAGAGCTGAGCACAACATTTCATCCCCAGACGGACGGGCAGTCCGAGCGTACCATTCAGATATCGGAGGACATGTTGCGTGCCTGTGTTATTGATTTTGGAGGTTCTTGGGCTGAGTTCTTGCCACTTGCAGAGTTCGCGTACAACAACAGCTATCAGTCCAGCATTCAGATGGCACCGTATGAGGCCTTATATGGGAGACGGTGTAGATCTCCGGTTGGTTGGTTTGAGCCTGGCAAGGCTAGACTATTTGGGACAGAGTTGGTTCAGGATGCCTTAGAGAAGGTGAGAGTGATCCAGGAGAGACTTCGTACAGCTCTGTCGCGTCAGAAGAGTTATGCGGACCGGAAGGTTCGAGACGTATCCTACATGGTGGGCGAGAAGGTCTTGTTAAAGGTTTCGCCTATGAAGGGCGTTATGAGATTTGGAAAGAAAGGAAAGTTGAGTCCACGGTTCATTGGCCCTTTTGAGATACTTAGGAGAGTTGGGGAGGTGGCCTACATGCTTGCTTTGCCACCCAGCTTGTCGGGAGTTCACCCGGTATTTCATGTTTATATGCTCCGGAAGTATGTTGGGGACCCGTCCCATGTGTTAGACTTCAGCACGGTTCAGTTGGATGATGATTTGACTTATGATGTGGAGCCAATGGCTATTTTGGGTCCACAGGTTCGGAGATTGAGATCAAAGGATATAGCTTCGGTAAAGGCGCAGTGGAGAGGTCGGCCCGTAGAGGAAGCTACTTGGGAGACTGAGCAGGAAATGCGGAGCAGATATCCTCACCTATTTGAGACCTCAGGTATGCTTCTCGACCCGCTCGAGGACGAGCGTTTGTTTAAGTTGGGGAGGATGTGACGACCCAACCCGTCGTCTCATGTATTACAGCCCCGTTTCCCCCATTTATTGCTCTTTCATGTTTTATTATCAGCAACTGGTGAGTTAGAGTTGAATTGAATTGGTTGGATAGGAAATGAGACACTTAGTCTCTTTAAGGAAGGTTTGGTTTGGAAAAGTCAACCGAACGTTGACTTATTAGTTAGAAGGATCGGATGTGAATTCCGGTGATTCGGTTAGCTTCGGGAGGTGATTTGTGACTTAGGAGTGCGATCGGAAGTGATTTCGGAGGTCCGGAGTAGAATTAGGCTTGAATTGACAAAGTTGGCATTTTGGCGAATTCCGGTGGATAGGTGAGGTTTTGATCCGAGGGTCGGAATGGAATTCTGCGAGTTGCAGTAGCTCCGTTAGGTGATTTTGGATATGTGTGCAAAATTTCAGATCATTCGGAGGTGTTTTGGTCGGGTTTTTGATCGAATGCGTAATTCGGAAGTTTTTAAGAAACTTAGGCTTGAATTCGATGTGATTTGATGGTTTTAGCGTTGTTTGATGTGTTTTGAGGATGAGAACAAGTTTGAATGAGGTTTTAGGATGTATTGGTGTTTTTGGTTGAGGTCCCGGGGGCCTCGGGGTGAATTCGGGTGGTTAAACG
>NW_017679891.1:0-15248 GCF_001879085.1 Nicotiana attenuata | reverse complement strand
AACAGACAGAAAGATATGAGCATACTTAATTTAAACAGAAACAGTAAAGTAGACATGGATAAAAGCTGTAAATGAACACATTGTGGTGATGCTGAAACTTAAACTAGGACATACCAGTTTCAAAGAAACAAATAGAGAAAATGTAGTAGTCTTGTAAAAGCCACAGTGCAGACAAGAAAGAGAGTAAGAGTTCAGAAGAGATTGTGAATTATGAAGTGGAGGATTGTTAAATCGTGTGTGCTGTGTGTTAAAGAGTCGTGTATTTATAGTGTAAGAATCATGAGAAAATAAGGTAAGAAAATGGTTGAAGAACTGATTGTCAATCAATTACACAAGACTCCCTTTAATTAAGGGATTCAGATTGGATCGGGTAAAAACCAATTAAGGAAAGAAATTGAATAAACACTTTGTTCACAACATGCAATTAAGGGCACATACATAAAAATGTTATTTAAGGACAAGGGTTTTGAAGTACACAGTTTGTGCAAATAAGGTAAGAAGATCAATTAACCACCAGTAAATCAAATGGTCCGAGATTTTGTATGAATGAACCAAGTCAAAAAAAGTGAAAAAGGGTTTTACTTAGGTACGAGTAACAGAGGAAATCAGTAAACAATGGAAAGAAATCAATCAAGCTACATTTAGAAGGAAGCTTGAACTAATTGCAAATTCGAAAACCATTTAGAGGGAAATTCATCATATATAAAGAGCATGTGAGCATGAAAGAAGACTGGCATGTTACTGTAAAATCTATAGAGAAATCCAGTGTAGAAGAGTTTTAGTAAAAAGGTCAAAATCACATGAAAACAAGGAAGCCCAAACTCAATTCAGAGTCTTGAAGTTGGTCTGAAAGAATTAGGGATTTTGAAATAAAACCCTAGTTCAATCAAATCCCACAATCAAACTTCGCGGAATCCCCAAATTCTAGGGTTTCCACCTTGAATTAAGTACAGAGATGAGAAGGCAAGTAGTCGAAACAGGCTCAGAGGTTTCAGAACTGAAACCTCTTGCATGTTCCTTTCAGCAGCAGAAACTCATAAGAAAACATGATAACAAAGTAACATGTAAACACAGTAGAAGCATTCAAGGAAAAATAAAGGAAAAATACTGATAGGAACAATAGAAGAAGCATGCTTAAAGAGGTTTTCTAGAAGAACTTTAAACAGGGCTCAGTAGAAGGAAAATAGTAAAACACTTAAGAACATAGTAGAAAAATATAGTAGGCGAGACATAACAGAACATGGTAGAAAAGCATACACGAACATAGTACAGAAAACATAGTAGAAGAACCTACGAGAACATGGTAGAAGAAAAAGCACAAGAGCACAGTAAAAGCATACGAGATCATAATATAGGAAAGCACAGTAAGAGAAGCATATAAGAACATGATACAAGAACACAGTAGAGACAAATACACACAAATGCCAAAGAAAAATCATAAAAACACTTAAACACTTTTCAGAAAACCCTAATTCGGAAAAGAAAGGTTTTGAAAGTTATTTTTGAAAGAAAAGTCAGGGAAATCGTTTGAAAACTCAGGGAAAGCATAGATGCACCACAGATCTAATGAAATCGGAGAAAACCTCGAAAGGTTAGGGTTTCAGAAGAACCCTAGAAATGAGAAAGGCTTTGAGAGGTCACCGATCTGCGTCGGAGAGGTCAGAACCAGGCTCAAACAACCATGGTACGCCGGAGCAAGGCCGGAGATGACCCTGAGACGTCGAATCGATGGTGGTCTGGGTTCAACCCTTCATAGTCAGGCCTCGAATCTTTTGGTATCAGGCACGTAACAGCACCAGGAGGTAGGTGTAAGAGTCCTGTAGCTTTGATGGCCATAGATTGCAGTGGATTTCAGGGCGGAGGTGGCTAGGGTTAGAGAAGGTTCGAGAGTGTTTGAGAGAGGGAAGGGTTTCAGAGGTGGCAGATAATTGAAAATGATTTAGGGTTGGGGGGTTTGGTATATTAAAAAAGGAAAGAATGTGTGTGAGCCGTTGAGTGGGTCAGGGATGGGTAATTTAGGAACTGGGCCGGGTAATTTGGGATTGGGATTGGGTTTAATTGAGGGGTTGTTTTAGGCTAAAATTGAAATGGTTAGGGCTAATATTTAAATAGCCATTTTTTCCCTTTTTATTTTATAATAATAGCAAAATCATTTCTAGAAATAAATTAAAGGTACTAAATTAATTAATAATGTATAAATATTGAATTAAAAATACTGAAATCAATTTTACAATTATAAACGCAATTAATTCTTAAAATAGGCTAATATTGTAATTACATGTAATTCAGCTTAAAAATACTAAATGAATTTGTAAAAAATGTGCAAAAAATTACCTTAGCTATATTTTGGTATAAATATGAAAATAAAATAAATGAATCACAAAAATGATCATTTGGGGAATAATTATTGATTTTTTACTGGTAAAATAGGGCAATAAAATTGGTTTAAAATCTTTAAAAATTAAAGAAAAAAATAGGGAAATTCATGGACATACTTATATATGCATAACTATGCTATTTAAAAGGTATTTTGTATATAAAAATATACAAGGAAAAATAGGGTATCAACAACTGCCCCTCTTTACCTGGGAATGATGAAAGAGTTGTCGGGTAAAGATACGATGGCCAATTTTGACCTAATAAAATGGTTTGAAGAGATTTGGCCGTGCTCTTGTTCCTGAGCTGCCTTTATATCCCTGGTTTTACAGGAATCAGGCCATATGTGGTTCAGGATCCGTGGGCGGAATATGGCGACGGAGGTTTTTTCAAGAACAGACGCAATATTCAGGTTGGGATGAATGGTCAAGGTTTAGTAGGGTTGCGACAACTGGAGCGGAATGCTCTTGCCGAGATGGCCATTGCTTGCCGGTTTACCTGCAAATAAATAATACAAGCGATATTGTGCATAAATTTAAACGTGATGCAAGTTCCCGTTGGACCATGAATGTTGTCTTTGGACTGTTAGGATGACGTCTTTAGACCATGATGTCCTGGGCCATGAAGCGTGTAATAAAGGATTCGCAGGCTATGAAATGATGCTTTAGGGCTATGAGAATGATGCCTCCGAACCATGATACCTTTGAATAATGATATGCAAAAGATTAAAAGAGAGGGGTCCTCAGGCCATGGCATGGCGTTCTCGGGCTATGAAAATGGTGCCTCCGAACAATGATGCCTTTGGACAGTTTGGCGATCTTTCAGCCCATGAGATGCAGTAGGTGGCGATCTTTCAGCCGATGCAAGATGTAAATGAGGGTGGCAAGCTTTTAGCTGATGCAAAATGTAAATAAAGGTGGCGATCTTTCAGTTGACGCAAGATGTAAATGAGGGTGGCGATCTTTCAGCCGATGCAAAATGTAAATAAAGGCGGTGATCTTTCAGCCATGTAGATGGAGGTAGAGCTTAACCTCGGAAGGCAGAATGGTAGCCTTCTGCAATGCAGAGAATGCAGGGGGAGACAGTGCTTAGTCTCGGAAGGTAGAATGGTAGCCTTATGCAATGCAAGAATGCAGAGGGAGACAGAGCTTAGTCTCGGAAGGCAGAATGGTAGCCTTATGCAATGCAAGAATGCAGATGGAGACAGTGCTTAGTCTCGGAAGGCAGAATGGTAGCCTTATGCAATGCAAGAATGTAGAGGGAGACAGAGCTTAGTCTCGGAAGGCAGAATGGTAGCCTTATGCAATGCAAGAATTCAGATGGAGGTAGAGTTTAACCTCGGAAGGCAGAATGGTAGCCTTATGCAAGAGATGAAAGGAGAATAGTAATAAAATTTATTAGCTGATAGCTGATAGTTGATTGTGATATTGTGGCTGCTGGGGATATTGTGTGCGGATAGCAAATGTGAATAGGTGTGACGGTTTTAAGATTTGTATTTCTGAACAGTATGAGTGTATAACATATTTGATGACTTTGCGACTTGGGTGCCTGCATCCAACGAAAAATCGTGAGTTTTGTAAAGGGGAAAGGTTAGTTCGTATCCCCGATGACTTTGTTTCACCTGCTTGGCTCTATTTTGGTGATACTGTGCGTATCATTGGGGTAGCGTTGCTAAACAAAGTAATTTTGGTAACAGACATGCATGATTTAGTAAAAATATAACATAAATACATAATCGAGAATAGTTTTCTTCTAATGAACCGACGACTGCGACGTGGGTCAAGACATTACAACTTCTCTGGCTCCAGAATTTTGAAGGCTCTCCTCAAAATTCTGCCCCAGTTTACTGGGCTGCTGCTTCTAACGGTTGCTTGCGATGATCGGCTGAAGTTACTTCAGAATTTTGAGGGTCCTCATCAAAATTTTGCCCCAGTTTCCAATTGCGGGGGGAAATGAAAATTTTATTGAATTGTGACCGAACCCATAAGGCTGCCTACGTATCCCCTCTTAAACGGTAATCAGGTCAAACGTAGTTCAAATTACATCATATAAGGAAAGCATGAAAATTACACATAGTAGCACTTGACTGCATCTGAATTGATTGGTTTTGGCCAAACTTCTCCGTCCATTTCTGCAAGTATAAGGGCTCCTCCTATCAGAACCCGATGAACCATGTATGGACCCTGCCAGTTGGGAGAGAATTTCCCTTTGGCCCCATCTTGATGCAGGAAAATTTTCTTTAACACCAGCTGCCCCGGTGTGAACCGTCTTGGCTTGACTCTTTTGTTGAAGGCTCCGGACATTCTGTTATGATAAAGCTGACCATGGAAAACTGCGTTCATTCTCTTTCCATCTATAAGAGCTAGCTGCTCGTAACGACTTTTCTCCAACTCTGCGTCGTCGAGCTCGGCTTCTTCTATGATCCTTAGGGAGGGAATTTCTACTTTGGCGGGAATGACTGCCTCAGTACCATAAACCAGCATATAGGGGATTGCCCCGGTTAATGTGCGGACTATGGTGCGATACCCCAATAAAGCAAATGATAGCTTCTCGTGCCACTGCTTATGCTTCTCTATCATTTTCCTTAGTATCTTCTTGATATTTTTGTTGGCGGCCTCTACGGCTCCGTTCATTTGAGGTCTGTAGGCCGTAGAATTCTTGTGTTGGATCTTGAAGGTTTCACACATGGTCTTCATCAGGTCACTGATGAGGTTGGAGCCATTATCAGTAATGATTGACTCTGGCATCCCGAATCGACAAATGATGCGGTCGCGGACAAAGTCTGCCACGACTTTCTTGGTTACTGCTTTGTAAGATGGTGCTTCAACCCATTTGGTCAAATAATCAATTGACACTAGGATAAACCTGTGCCCGTTGGAAGCGGCAGGTTCGATTGGTCATATAACATCCATTCCCCAAGCGGCGAACGGCCATGGTGAGCTTGTTGCATTAAGCTCATTGGGAAGTACCTTTATCATGTCTGCATGTACCTGACACCGGTGGCATTTCCTGACGTACTGGATGCAGTCCGTTTCTATAGTCATCCAAAAGTAACCAGCCCGGAGCATCTTCTTGGCTAAGACAAAACCGTTCATATGTGGACCGTAGGTCCAGCATGGACTTCTTCTAGCAGTTTAGATACTACCTTTGTGTCGACACACCTTAATAGTCCCAAATCAGGAGTCCTCCTGTATAGGATTCCTCCACTATGAAAGAAGTTGTTGGACAACCTTCGAAGTGTGCGCTTCTGAGTAGCGTTTGCAAGTTCTGGGTATTCTCCTTATGCCAAGTACTCCTTGATATCATGAAACCAAGGTTTTCCGTCTGCTTCTTCCTCTACATGAGCACAGTAAGCTGGCTGATCATGGATCTTTACTGGAATGGGATCAATGAAGTTTTTGTCCGGATGTTGTATCATGGATGATAGGGTAGCCAATGCATCGGCAAACTCATTCTGGATTCTGGGAACATGTCGAAATTCTGTCTTTATGAACCTCTTTCTCAACTCCTGTACATGATGCAGATAAGGGAGTATCTTGGAGTTCTTGGTCGCCCATTCTTCTCGGACCTGATGTATAAGCAAGTCCGAATCCCCAATTACTAGCAACTCTTGGATGTTCATGTCAATGGACATCTTGAGCCCTAAGATGCAGGCTTCATATTCGGCCGTGTTGTTGGTGCACGAGAACCTGAGTTTGGCAGACACCGGATAATGCTGACCGGTTTTTGATACTAGGACTGCTCCTATGCTGACTCCTTTGAAATTACTGCTCCATTGAAAAACATTCTCCACCCGTCGTAGGATTCTGCAATATCTTCTCCTATGAATGTTACCTCTTCGTCAGGAAAATACGTTTTCAGGGGTTCGTATTCTCCATCCACGGGGTTTTCAGCAAGGTGATCTGCTTGTGCCTTTCCCTTGACTGCTTTCTGAGTTACGTAGACAATGTCGAATTCACTCAACAGGATCTGCCACTTGGCTAGCTTGCCGGTGGGCATGGGCTTCTGAAAGATGTATTTCAAAGGATCCATCCTTGATACAAGAAATGTAGTATAGGCGCAGAAGTAGTGCCTCAGTTTCTGAGCCACCCAAGTTAGAGCGCAACAAGTGCGTTCTAGAAGAGAATACCGGGCCTCGTACGGAGTGAACTTCTTGCTGAGATAACAGATGGCCTGTTCTTTCTTTCCTGTCTCATCATGCTGTCCCAGGATGCAATCGAAGGCACCATTCAGCACTGCGATGTAGAGTAGCAGAGGTCTCCCTGGTTCAGGCGGGACCAAGACTGGTGGCGTTGACAAGTATTCCTTGATTCCGTCGAAAGCTTTGTGGCAGTCATCAGTCCATTCGGTGGTGGCGTCCTTCTTCAACATCTTAAAGATTGGCTCACAGATAACTGTAGATTGTGCTATGAACCGGCTGATGTAGTTAAGTCTCCCCAAGAAACTTATTACATCCTTTTTGTTCCTTGGCGGTGGCAATTCTTGAATGGCTTTGATCTTTGATGGATCCAGCTCTATTCCCCGGTGACTCACAATAAACCCAAGCAATTTTCCAGCTGGAACCCCGAATGCACATTTCCCGGGATTCAGTTTCAGGTTGTACCTTCTCAGTCTATTGAAGAACTTCCTCAGATCTTCCATGTGATCAATGGCTTTCTTGGACTTGATGATGGCATCATCTACATATACTTCGATCTCCTTGTGTATCATATCATGGAAAATGGTAGTCATGGCCCTCATATAGGTGGCCCCTGCATTCTTTAACCCAAACGGCATCATCTTGTAGTAGTACATCCCCCATGGCGTAATGAAAGCCATTTTCTCAGCATCTTCTTCATCCATCCAGATCTGATGGTACCCCGCGAAACAATCTACAAATGATTGCAACTCGTGCTTGGCGCAATTGTCAATCAGGATGTGTATGTTTGGCAAGGGGAAGTCATCTTTTGGACTGGCCCGGTTGAGGTCCCGATAGTCGACACAGACTCTAACCTTCCCATCATTCTTCGGTACTGGCACGATGTTGGCTAACCACGTTGGATATTCCACTACCTTGAGAACCTTACCTTTGACCTTCTTAGTGACTTCTTCCTTGATTTTCAAATTCATGTCTAGCCTGAACTTTCTGAGCTTCTGTTTTACTAGCGGGCAGGCTGGATCGGTTGGCAATTTGTGAGCCACAATAGATGTACTCAGACTAGTCATGTCGTCGTACGACCAAGGGAATATGTCCTCATATTCTCTTAGAAACTCTGTGTATTCTTCCTTTTCTAATGGTGACAAATGAACACTGATTCGTGTTTCTTTGATGTTTTCTGCATCTCCCAGGTTGGACTTAGGTCTATTCTCAAAATTCTCAACCTCTTTAACAATCTCTTCTGGTATATCATCTTCCTCTGAATCTATGTCCGTTTGTTGCGTTGTCTCGTTGCATGTCACAGTCATTGGTTCATCAAGATAAGTAATAGTAATGCTGTATAAGTAAAGTAATGAGAGAAAATAATAAGAGTAAGATGTATAGTAAAACCGAAATGCTTGGATAAATTCCATAACTGTTTTTGAACATTGGAGCTCTTTCTTGCAAAAAAAAAAAATTCGGAAGGAAAGTAAACTAGTAAAATAAAATAGTGCATGATGCTTGTTCAGCCTTGCTACCCCGAGGCTCGCCAGGCTCTGGTGGTTCTGATAGTCCAGTTATTGAGGCATGCTCCTCTGCTTACAGCTTGTATAGAAGAGCTTTCCTCCCCCCCTTGAAAACGACACAACAATCCATATCATCGCCTTCCAGGAACAAATTCCTCACCGCTGCCAGTGCTTCCTCTTCTTCTAACCCGTAGATAACCTTGGCCGGGTGGAAAGTCTGCTCCAAATGGGGTATTGGGTACTCCAAAGGATAGTAAGGACCGCGCCATGGTGGCAACCAGTGGTTGAATTCCTCCCAAGTATACTCATATCCCAAACTGAAGGTGGTGTCATGTTGCTTGAGCTTGATAGGCTTAGCGATTCCTTGGAGGTTCTTGCCAAGTCCCTTGCCAGGTTCATACCCGCTCCAGTTCAATATGCTTTCAATTTTGTTATCCCACCATTTATCCTTGTCGACGGCGTTGACTCGCTCGATGTGGTGGTAAGTTTCCCCGCCTATCCTTCTTCTTCCTCCAATTGCTGGGATAGTCTGGCGACTGTATATGGGATTGCTACAGTCGCCGTGAACGATCACCTCTTGGTGGTTCGACTCAAACTTCACTGCCTGATGTAGTGTTGACGCTACAGCCCCATCAGCATGAATCCATGGTCGTCCCAACAACAGATTGTAAGATGCCGGCACGTCTATCACTTGAATATCAACATCAAACCAAGTAGGCTCCATCTCCAAACAAAAGCTAATTTCCCAAATGGTGGACCTTTGAGAACCGTCGAAAGCTTTCACGTTGATGGCCCCGTCCTTGATTTCATGCACCCCTTTTCCCAATGTCCTGAGTGTTACCAACGGACAAATGTTGAGACTGGACCCCCCATCGACCAATATCCTGGTGATAAAATAATCTTCACACTGCACGGTGATGTGTGATGTGCCTTGTTGTGACTCAATCCCTCCGGTGGCTGCTCATCTTCATGAAAAGTGATCTTGTGACTTTCCAACACCTGACCTACCATGTTAGCCATCTCTCAGACGGTGATGTTACTTGGTACATATGCCTCACTCAGCACTTTTAACAAGGCACTCTTGTGTGCATCGGAATTTTGTAGCAAAGCAAGGATAGAAATCTGTGCTGGTCTCTTGTTCAGCTGATCAACGACTGAGTATTCTTTGGCTTGTATCTTTCTCCAGAGATCGTCGGCACCAGTTTCAGTGATGGTTGGCCGACTAGAGGCCTGCTTGCTTGACTCAGTCAGATGTTCCGGGGTGTAAACTCTACCAGTTCTCGTCATACCCTATGCTGCAATAGCTTCCCCGAACTTGACCTTCCCCTTTCTTTTGGCCTCCGCTGTGTAGTCCCATGGTATAGCCTTCGTATGGAATGGTGTTATGGCTGACATTGCCACTGGAATTGACGTGGCTATTTTTACCCCGATCGGAGCAGGCCCCTCAGGTGGTAAAACTGCAACTTCAAAGGGTGTAGGTGTGTTTGCTGAAGACATAAACTCAATCTCAATCGGCGCTGGTGCCTTTGCAGAGGATGGTGCTTCAAACTCAAGTGGCATGGACATGTTTACCTCGGCGTCCGCAGAATGCTGAATCTGGACCATAATCGGATTAAGGGTGACTACTGGCTTCTTTGGATCGTCGCCTTTTGTGATTAAACCGATTGATCCCTTGGGGTCCCAGTCATCCTCTATCTCGATCATGTGAACACCTCCACCTTTGTGGTGTGGCAGAGGGTTATTGCGGACATTCGGAGCAGGCTCCTTTGCTACAATGATCTTGTTGTCAATCAAAGTTTGGATCTTATCCTTCAGAGAGCGGCATTCATCAATGGTATGTCCTTTCATACCGGAATGGTATGCACAGGATTTATTTGGATTGACCCACTTAGAAGGGTTTTCAGGTGTTATAGCAGGGATAGGGGTGACATAACCAGCAGCTTTGAGCCTTTCGTACAGCTGGTCAATTGGTTCATCAATGGCGGTATACTGTTTGGGAAGTCTGCGGTTAAAATTTGGTCGAGGTCTAGGGAAGTTTTGACGTGGGGGAGGTGATTGATAGTGGGATGGTTGGGTGTTGTAGGCTTGGTAAACATGTGCCGGTTGGGAGTATTTAGGTGAAGTGGGCTGATATGCGGGAGGTGGAGCTGATTGATAAGTTGGTGGTGGAGTATGGTAAGAGGGTGAGGGTGCTTGGTTGTTTGGAGTAGGTTGACATGTGGGTGGAGGCATTGGATAGGTTTGGTATTTGATAGGGGATTTGGTCCCCTACGCAACCATTTCAGCACCTAGGTCCCTTTTCTTGGACGTACCTCCAGATTGTAAAGCCTTATTGGTAGCCTGCAAGGCCTCAAAGTTCATAACCATACCACTCTTGATGCCTTCCTCGATCCTTTCTCCTAGCTTGATGATATCAGAAAATTTATGATTCTCGATTAGCATTAACCTCTCATAGTACTGTGGGTCTTGGGCCCGAACGAAGAATTTGATCATTTGCTCTTCTTCCAAAGCAGGCCTAACCTTAGCAGCTTCTGATCTCCAACGAGTAGCATACTCACGGAAGGTCTCTGTGGGTTTCTTCTTCAAGTTTTGAATATAGAACACATCTGGTGCATTCTCTTTGTTGAACCTGAATCGGTCCGTAAAATCAGACGCCATGCTTACCCAACTTGACCACTTCTTCGGATCCTGGCTAAAGTACCAAGATAAAGCATCTCCCTTCAGGCTCCTCATGAAAAGCTTCATGCGGATTTTCTCGTCTCTTCCTATTCCGACCAGCTTGTCACAGTATGTTCTCATGTGGACCCTTGAATCCCCTGTACCATCAAACATCTCGAACTTGGGAGGTTTGTACCCCTCGGGCAGTTCGACATCAGGCTGTATGCAAAGATCTTCATAGTTTAGCCCCTCAATTCCCTTACTACCTTCAACGCCTTGAATTTTGCGAGTCAACTTCTTAAGCTCTTCAGCCAGATTTCTAATGAGCAAGCCCATACCCTCGGACTCGGGTGTGCTTGAGATGGGCTGGGTGGAGTGTGGCAAAGTCTCCACGTAGATGGTGGTATTATGTTGGGTGAGGCAATGGTTATTTTTGGAGTTCTGGAGTTCTGGGATGAGCAGTGAGGTATCATTTGAGGTATGGCAAGAATTGCAGTGGTGGTCAGGAGCGGGATGGTTTTGTTGTTTTGGGATGTTTTGCGGAGGTACATGATTCTGAGTTTTTGGGAAAGTAACCTCTGGAGTGGTGAGGGAAAATGACAGATTTGCCAGATTCTTGACTTGATCAAGTTCTTCCTGAAACTTCAACAGCTTTGGTTCTAGTTGGGATGCATTTTCCTTGGGAACCAGAGTACCACGGGTGACCTCTACCCGTTCAGCTGAGTTATTCGAATCTTCCATTTTTCCTTTGCTTTTGTGTCTGACAGGACTGGGAGGAGGAGTAGGTGGAGGGCCCCTGGATCTCGTAAAATATGATGATGTTGCTAGAGTTCACGAACTAACCTTTGGGGAGGGGAATAAACAAAAAGTATGAAACAAAAGGTAACAAGTCAGTAAGGATTATAAAAAAAATATTTCAATATTTAAACACGTAGTGCGAAAATATATAGCGCGTCCTAATTTTAGGGACCTCGTTGTGCCCGAGGTAGGCCTAGCGACAAGTTAATTTGGAGAACTTAGAATGCTAAATATCTCATTTTATTGATAAAAGGTAGACGAATCCCAAAACGACACTAAATAACATGAAAATAAAAAGTCACTAATGGCCATCGGCCTTATTACATCTCATAAAGCGAAAAAATGAAAATTCCTATCTATTTGGTCCCGGAGGGACCTTCCCCAGACTCGGCATTGTTGGCTCCATCGAACAGCTCTCCCAGCTCGCGGAGTCCTAGTAGCACGTAAGATCTGTCCAGATGTCCGCCTTCATTTCCTTCAACAGTTCGGCAATCTTCGACCATCTTCAGAAACTTCTTTTCCAACTCTACTATATCTCGCTCTCAATAGACCAATCGCTTGTTGGCGCTGACGGCCATATCCTTCCACTCTTCAATTAGTTTTTGATTGGCTTCTTGTATTTTGCGGTGCTCGCTTTCACATTCTCGAATCTTCTTGCGCAGTTGGTTGTACTTGACCTGTGCTTCAGCCTTTTATCGATGATCCTGTGACCTCGAACAAACTCGGGTTGACCCAGACCATTGTGATTGTCCTCCAGCCAGCCTTAATAGTGTGGGGTACAACGAGCATGGTATCTGTCTAGTTCGATGGTATCCCTTCCCATGATGATCTTGCAGTGCCACATATGCTGATCTTGGCACTTATAAGGACTATCATCAGCCTGGAAGTCAGCCCGGAAATGACTCATCTTGTCGACCCTTGGTATAACCTGCTTCCTACCAGCCTGTCTCATAACCCGGAGAGGGACATAAGGGTAGGTTCCCCTCAAACCGATCAGTATCAGAAATGGCGCATCCCTGGATCGAATGATGAATTCTTCAGTAGGGAACCACTCGAACATCCATTGTACCCGGTCCTCAGTCAAATTATCAAAGAGTTCGACCCATTCTCTAGCATTCTCCGGTTGGGTGAACATGTTGGGCATGTAATTCATTCGCTTTGGGTGATGAAAGGCGATATGATCGTCCCAGTCCCTTCGATGGATTTCCTGTCGGTACTCACCCTTTTGGAGATGTTCCATGAGCCAAAGTTGAAGTAGCAGATTACAACCCTTGAAATGTTTGGCTCCCTGTTGACACCTTTCTAGGGCTTGGTATATCTCTGCAATGATCATTGGCACAAGACTGAATGGTTGTCCGTCAATTCCTTCCATTAGAGTTTTGATGACCATAGCTATCCTGGTATGGATTCTTGTTTTCTTCATTAGAAACACTATCATCCCCAAGAAACAGAACATGAAGACAAAGACCCTTCAGTGAATATACCCCAATGATGTAAGGGCGAACTCGTCAGGATAAGTACGGTAAGATTTGCTGTGACCGTACCTCTCGTACAAGTAGTCAAAGGGAATGTACGACTCTTTCAAACATGTCAAGTCTGGATTCTTCTTTAGACCCATCATTTTGAGAAAACCTCTACCCTTGCGGTTTTCCGGCATTAACAAACCCGGAGTTTCCCACGGTATACCAGCCAGTCCTCCTATTTCCTCGAGCAGGGGTGTCATCTCAATGTCTCCGAAGCGGAACACAGACCTATCACAATCCCAGAATAGGGTAGCAGCTTCTATGATTTTGTTGTTGGGTTGAATTTCCAAAAGAGAAGCTAGGTTTCCCAGGTATTTCCGGACAAGAGTCTGATCACTGGAATGAAGGTCCTTCCACCAGCTTAGCAATTTTGGGTGGATGTTGGTGACCATGCCGAATCTAGGGACTTCGTGCCTCATATTTCTGCAAGACAAAAAGGTTAGGCCCTTACCCCCACCAGACTCGACTATTTAATATCAACAATTGGCATAAAAGCATTTTAGTTCTCCAAATAAATGCACAAAACGTGGTAGTGTCCGTTTGGGTTTTGGGAAAACCCAGTGGACTTTGGACAAGGCTATCTTAAAGAGTCATTATGCGGACAACATAACTGACTCGGCTAGGTTTGACCATGATGCATGCACAATTAAACAGAGTAAAGTTTCTATGGGGTATTAGACTGGTACCCTTGAGCGGACAACTCAAGAGGGAAAGGCGCGGAACCGTCGACTACACCGTTGATCGACTGGTTTTACCGCAAATATGCCTTTGCCGGATTTAGGGGGTGATAATATCGGAAGGGTGCAACCACTCATTATAAGCGTTGCTATGGTATTTTGTTTGGCACGAGTGGAATATGATGTTGAAAACATGCTTATGCAATAATTAAAACAAGTTGTCACGTATTTGCACGTTCATAAAATAATAATTACAATAATTTAAAGCAGTAATAAAGGAATGCAGTAAAGGAAGGCAGTAAAAGAAATAAGAGAAAGAAACAAAAGACAAGTTAGTTTTGTAATAGAAGAAGGAATTAAATGCTTAAAGGGATTAAACAAATAAAGGCATATAAGAAATGTAAAGTCACAGTAATAGTTTGAAATGGTAAAAGCCTAAAAGAATATCCCCAGCAGAGTCGCCATGCTGTCGCGCCCCCTTTTTCCTCCGCGGAAATCGGGTTTATGACATTTGGGAAGACAACTCGTTCCCTTTTGGGAATTGGGTTTTGGATTGAAGAGTCGCCACCTAATGATTTAAGTGCATTAGGACACTAAGAAGGGTTTGAGTCAAGTAACCAGAGATTGGGTAAGGGCTTGAAATTATCCCAAGGGGAAGGTGTTAGGCACCCCTCAGGATCCACTAGTGTGGTTCCCGGCCAAACTACTGTTGTGACTTAAATACAAAAGAACACACAAGAAAGTAAGAGTTACAAATAAGAGGGCGGTTTCATGTAATGGTCACAAATAAACAAAGTTAGAAAGAACGAGTGGGATACTGATTTTCCTTAGAAATAGTTTAAATTTTTGAAAAGGAAGCAAAGAATCAAAGAAACAAAGGGAAGGGGGGGGGGGGGGTCCTAGGTTTACAAATAATATGGATCACCCCACACAACACCCAGTAATCACTCCTCAGTGAGGGGATACACGTGATGTTATCGCGTGGTTATCATATCCATATCTACCCTTTCCCACCCCGTTAAGGTATTAAAGCGCAGAATGATCTCGTTTACTTATTGCATGCTATTACCGGCCCCAGTCCTATCAGTCCCGGAGGTACTTGGGACTACTAATCCTAAAGGGAGGAGATGTTGGGCTTATTTTGTGGTTTCAAAAGGTAAAAATACTAAGACGACAAATAAAACACATATAGCAAGTTTGGGGAAGCATATAAACAAATAAAAAGGCTCAGACAGACCTCCTTTAAACCAAAGAAAGCACATAGTTTAGCATGTCTTGCACGTACTGTTTAAGGTCTAAAAAAAGGTTTGAGGCAGACTGATTTATTACATAGTTCAGATAAGAAGCTCGAAGCAGGCCTTCCTGCTGGTTGTAGCTAATAAGATCTGATTCAGTTTATAAAATTTATCCTACAGTTTGCCTAGGTGTTGGACGAAGGTCCCATAGGCATGATATCTACTGATTTCAAAAATAATGAATTAAACTGAATACGTACTGATTTAAAAAATTGTTAGTTATTAAAAGAAGGGGTGTTTTAAGCAGAAGATCATAAGTTCTGCAACTGGTAAGGCAT
>NW_017679890.1:13624-15252 GCF_001879085.1 Nicotiana attenuata | reverse complement strand
ACTTTTTTCCCTAAAAAAAAAAGTAGAAAACAAGAAAGAAAAATCCAAAATAGGTACTGTTCCATTAGGACTTCAAAGAATCTGAGTTTATAAATTTTGCATTTGAGTTCAAAGCCATTTCTGGTTTTCTTCAAGCTATTTTGATTGTTTCTAGTTACTGAGGCTTTTCCTGAAGTTTACTGTTTCATTCGGGATGTATTCGTTTCCAATTTTAGCCAGTCTTGGGTATATTTGAGCTCTTTGGTTGATTTCAAGTTGAAACTGATTTATTCAGTTAGTTTTGGGTCTATTTGCTGGTATTTTTCATTGCTGATTTTACTGGGTTCCGAGCTAATTCCTGAGCTGCTGTTGAGAACTTCTATTGCTGCTGATTTCTTCTTCTTCTTACTGTTCTCTGATTTCCAGGTACACATACTGAATTCATTTTGATGTAGATCCCAAGTTGAAGATGAAATGAAAGTGATGCCTTATTATATTGCAGATTTGGACTGTTTACTTGTATTTGTCTGTTGTAATTAATTTGGACTACACGAACCATCATTTATAGTTTCAGTTTGAATGTTCTAAGTAAGCTAGTTGACATTATTGTTCAAGTATATTGTAAATGATTCGAGTTTAAGCAGGTGTAGGTAATTGAGGCATATTGACTGCCTCCTGGCAATGTGGTTAATTTCACATATTAGTCAGCTTTTAGGATTCTAAGTGCTGAACGCGCAGATCTCAGTAGATTGATTGAGGTGTTAATGTTTATCTTATCGTGTGGTAGATTGAAATCAGGAGCTAACATATCAATAGAGTCGTGTCATAGCTAAATCGGAACTATGGTAAAAAATAGCTTGGACAGGACTTAATTGAGTTAAGGACGTTTAAAAATTCAATGGCTCAAACTGTGTTTGGATCATGAACTGCTTTATCTTTCAGAAAGTTTAGTTACGTTAAAATACTCAGAATTGTTTAAAATGAAATCATGACTGATCTACGTTTGGTTTAGTGATTTAACTTCTTTTATCGATTCCAGATTTTCGGTCAGTCACCCGTGTTTAATTTGAATTATGTTTACATATGCTACATGAAAAACTGATGTGAAATCTAAATTGCTTGACTCATATCCTACTGGGCTCAGACGTGATGCCCAATTACAATCAGCTTCATAGCTGGAGCATAAACTCCTCAATTCCAATTCACTCTCAACTTGGGCCCCTAAACAGGCCCACTATTTGATGGACTCTCATCCAAATTCTATTAAAATTCATTATTGTGGAATTGGTTTAGGGACCTTAATTCATAGTTTACCATAGCATAGATTTGGGCTTTTGAGTTAGGTGGCGGGTTCAAACTAAGAGGGTCCTCCCTTTTGTTTGAATTCGGACTTGAACTTGAGACCCGAATTTATAAATGCAAATTAATTAGGCCCTTTTAGAGACAAAATAAATAGAAAATCATAGGTCACTTTAGTTTGGCCTTTAAATAAGGAGATGAGATGAGACTCGCCAAACAAAAATGCATTGTGACGACCCAAAGGGTCATCACCTGTTTCCTCATTCATTTTGTGCTTCCGAGGCCTTGAAAACCTTATTTTTACTTGCCTCGATTTGCGTGCACAGTCCGGACGCGTAGCCGGAAAGCTT
>NW_017679890.1:6041-11039 GCF_001879085.1 Nicotiana attenuata | reverse complement strand
AAATCGTCCAAAATTTTCACCATGTCATCTCCTTCATCTTCCCGTCCCATATCCGTCATTGTTTTCCTCCGAATCCCAACTAAACGCCCCAAATCTTCCAAACCCTAGGTGCCGCCACCACCGTGCATGGCGGCGCCACCCCCAAACCCCTCCAAAATTACACCCTAAGTTCTCCTCGCTTCCCTCTTCCCAAACCCCTAACTACTTTCTTTCAAATCATCCTTGGTCTGCTCGAATTTTAAACCACAGAGCCGGCAGAACCCTAGAAATTCATTTTGCCCGATTTCTTAAGTCCGGCATTGGATTCGAGTCACGAAACAATGTTTCGTTTGTTCTTTGAGAAGAACAAATGCTTAACATTGTTCCGAGGCTCGAATCGAGTTTTCAGTCTCCCGTTCGACCTTGCATAGGTGAGTTTCTCCTTTTTCTTTAATTAGTTTTCTTTCGTTTCTGATTAAGTCATTCATGTTGCTTTATCTTTGCTTTTTCTGGTTTTCTTCTTTCTTTTTTCTTTTTTTTGGCAGTAATCAGTACTTTAGGTCTGGTAATTTAGTTTAGTTTAAATTTTTCTTTGATTCCTCCTCTGCTAGTCAATAGTATTTGTCGATTTTGCTGTGTTTGAGTTCTTTATCATTAAATTCAAGATTCGAGCATGTTCAGTGCCATAGGGTTTAGTTTAAGCTTTTGCTAGTTTGAATAATTTTCCTCATGCTAATTGATACTATACTAGTTTTCATGTGATGATTTAATTCTGTTCTGTTTGATTTTGTGGTTGGTTCAATTAGTCGACCCATGATTGTTCGCTGCAATTTGATTTTAGATTTAATTTCATAATTAGCTAAATCTATCCAGTTAGTTTGATTTTAGGGTCTGTTTGATTGTAAATAATTGGTTCTAGCCTTGATTGATTAACCATAGTTAAGTAGGCTGTTTGGTTATAGCTAATAGTTTAACTAGTGTTAGTAATTTCAGGGGGTAATCAGGGGTAGTTTGGGCATTGGAAATGGCTCAGTTTGTTAAGGCTAAGCAATTTCAGAATAGAAGTAAGGGTAATACAGGTATTCCACAGGTAGAAAAATACCCTAGATTCTTCTAGAAGGGGACTTAGTGTAAGTTTCAGCTTTTTAAAAGCAGTAACTTGAGAAACAAGTCAATACTTTGGGTTTAAGGTACAATTTCTGAAAATAAAAAGGGGAAAAAATGAGTAAAAATTTCCAGAACCTTCTGCCCCTATTCTTGCCTATAAAAGAGAGGCCTAGTGCCTTGATAAACAAGTTTTTAGAGATCTGAAAATTCTCTCAAAAAAACAAAAAATTCTCTTCAAGTTTCAGATTAGAAATTTGAGTTTCAAATTCCAAAAACCTTCAAAAACCCAAAAAAAAAAGTAGAAACAAGAAAGAAAAATCCAAAATAGGTACTGTTCTATTAGGACTTCAAAGAAATCTGAGTCTATAAAATATTGCATTTGAGTTCAAAGCCATTTCTGGTTTTCTTCAAGCTATTTTGAGTGTTTCTAGTTACTGAGGCTTTTCCTGAAGTTTACTGTTTCATTCGGGATGTATTCGATTCCAATTTTAGCCAGTCTTGGGTATATTTGAGCTCTTTGGTTGATTTCAAGTTGAAACTGATTTATTCAGTCAGTTTTGGGTCAATTTGCTGGTATTTTTCATTGCTGATTTTACTGGGTTCCGAGCTAATTCCTGAGCTGCTGTTGAGAACTTCTATTGCTGCTGATTTGTTCTTCTTCTTACTGTTCTCTGATTTCCAGGTACACATACTGAATTCCTTTTGATGTAGATCCCAAGTTGAAGATGAAATGAAAGTGATGCCTTATTATATTGCAGATTTGGACTGTTTACTTGTATTTGTCTGTTGTAATTAATTTGGACTACACGAACCATCATTTATAGTTTCAGTTTGAATGTTTTGAGTAAGCTAGTTGACAGTATTGTTCAAGTAGATTGTAAATGATTCGAGTTTAAGCAGGTGTAGGTAATTGAGGCATATTGACTGCCTCCTGGCAATGTGGTTAATTTCACATATTAGTCAGCTTTTAGGATTCTAAGTGCTGAACGCGCAGATCTCAGTAGATTGATTGAGGTGTGGATGTTTATCTTATCGTGTGGTAGATTGAAATCAGGAGCTAACATATCAATAGAGTCGTGTCATAGCTAAATCGGAACTATGGTAAAAAATAGCTTGGACAGGACTTAATTGAGTTAAGGACGTTTAAAAATTCAATGGCTCAAACTGTGTTTGGATCATGAACTGCTTTATCTTTCAGAAAGTTTAGTTACGTTAAAATACTCAGAATTGTTTAAAATGAAATCATGACTGATCTACGTTTGGTTTAGTGATTTAACTTCTTTTATCGATTCCAGATTTTCGGTCAGTCACCCGTGTTTAATTTGAATTATGTTTACATATGCTACATGAAAAACTGATGTGAAATCTAAATTGCTTGACTCATATCCTACTGGGCTCAGACGTGATGCCCAATTACAATCAGCTTCATAGCTGGAGCATAAACTCCTCAATTCCAATTCACTCTCAACTTGGGCCCCTAAACAGGCCCACTATTTGATGGACTCTCATCCAAATTCTATTAAAATTCATTATTGTGGAATTGGTTTAGGGACCTTAATTCATAGTTTACCATAGCATAGATTTGGACTTTTGAGTTAGGTGGCGGGTTCAAACTAAGAGGGTCCTCCCTTTTGTTTGAATTCGGACTTGAACTTGAGACCCGAATTTATAAATGCAAATTAATTAGGCCCTTTTAGAGACAAAATAAATAGAAAATCATAGGTCACTTTAGTTTGGCCTTTAAATAAGGAGATGAGATGAGACTCGCCAAACAAAAATGCATTGTGACGACCCAAAGGGTCATCACCTGTTTCCTCATTCATTTTGTGCTTCCGAGGCCTTGAAAACCTTATTTTTACTTGCCTCGATTTGCGTGCACAGTCCGGACGCGTAGCCGGAAAGCTTTTATGTTGAAATATGTGAATTCACTGAAAAATTTGAAGAATTTTGATATTAATATGTTTAAGGTTGACTTCGGTCAACATTTTTGGTAAACGGACCCGGACTCGAGATTGGACAGTCCCGGAAGGTCCGTAGAAAAATATGGGACTCAGGCATGTGCCCGGAGTCGAATTCCGAGGTCTAGAGCCCGAGAAATGAATTTTTCTGTGAAATTGTTTTTCTGAAATTATTAAGGAAAATGGAAATGAAAATTGATTAAAAGACTATGGTATCGGGCTCGTATTTTGGTTCCGACGCCCGGTACAAGTCTTAAATATGTGTTAAGCGCTTTCTATAAAGTTTGGTCGAAATCGAACGTCGTTTGACGTGTTTCGGACCTAAATATCTAAAGTTTGAAGTTTATGAAGTTTGAAAGGAAAATGATGATTTTGAGGCTTGATCCAATGATTTTGAGGTTATTTTGGCGATTTGATCGCTCGAGTAAGTTCGTATGATGTTATTAAGTTAGGGTGTGTGATTGGTTAGGAGCCCCGAGGGCAGCAATTTTTACACATGGATTTCCTTCTTCGCGATCGCGCTCTTCCCCGCGCGATCGCATAGCACTGAGTCGTCTTCCTCCTTGGACCCCCAGTAGTTCTTCTACGCGATCGCGTAACCCTCCACGCGATCGCGATGACCAGTCAGTGGTACCCTTCGCGATCGCATCCCTATTCCCGCGATCGCGTAGGGCAATTTTGCCCGGCGAATTTTTAAGTTAAAAACAGAATAGTAGCACGGGATTTTTTCATATAAACACACGAAACCCTTTCTTCTCCAAGCACTTAGGCGTCCATTGAAGCTCCCTTTCATCAAAACTTCTTGGGTAAGCATTGTTCAACTTGTTTCCTTCAATTTTCTTCATTAATTAGTGAATTCCTAGCCCTAAAAACATGAAATCAAGGTAGAAATTATGGGTTTTGGGTAGAGTTAGGGTTTTGAGAATTTTGGGTGATTCAACCTCAATTTGGGGTCGAATCTTAAAACAAATTATATATTTGCACTCGTGGGGTTATGGGTGATCAGGTTTTGGTCTGAGCCTAGAGTTTGGACCATGTGGGCCCGGTGTCTAATTTTGGTATTTTTGGAATAATGCTAGAAAATTCATATCTAGGCTATGAGAAATTGCCATTGAGTCTTTATTGATATTGTTGAATTAATTATGCCTAGATATCCCTGTATTGGAAGTGGAATCACGAGGTAAAGCGATAGTTGAGGATTAAGTGGATTTCAAGGCTTTGAGGTAAGTGTTTGGTTTAACCCTAGCTTGAGGGAATAGGAGTTGAGTCTTGTTGCTAATTGCTATGTGATCGAGTACGATGTATAGGCATGGTGACGAGTATCTATACATTGGTGTCTAGCATGACCGTGAGTCCTTAAAATGCGATTATCATGAACTGATTGTGAATTCCATGTTTATTGGAGTATTTCTATATGTTATGAACTACATGTGAATGATGATATGATAATTTGATTCCTAGGAGCATTGGCTCGAATTGTGATACGAATATTGAAAGTATATGAAATGACTTGTTTCATTGAGGAGCGTCGGCTCCAGTTGTGGAACGAATTGTGAAAGTAAAAGTGAGAAAGAGAAGAGATCATTATGTTGCCCTCTTGACGGGCTATTGTTGGGTTGTGATTCCTCTTCATTGTGTTCTTGACGGATACTAGGGTCGCTTAGGTGAATGTTTCCTTGTGTCGTGGGATGGCTATAGTTATAGCTGAGGTGGTTAAGTAATGTAATAGGTTAGTTATAGGTGGGGTGGTTAGGTGAGGTAATCGGTTAGATATAGCTGAGATGGTTAAGTGTGGTAATAGGTTTGTTGTAGCTGTGGTGGATAGATGTTGGGGCTAATGTGGTTATAGTAATCCCCTTGCCGGAATATTTGAGATGATGTTTTGTCCCCTTACTGGGAAGTCGTTATATTGTTGTTTGTGACGGAATATGAGATAATAAACTTTCTTGGAGCT
>NW_017679890.1:5161-5924 GCF_001879085.1 Nicotiana attenuata | reverse complement strand
ATTCGATTTCCGCTGTATATTTATAACTGCACAGGTTTATGTGGTGTCCAGTCTAGCCTCGTCACTACTTCGCCGGGGTTAGGCTAGACACTTACCAGCGCATGGGGTCGGTTGTGCTGATGCTACACTTCTGTGCATTTTTGCACATGTCCAGGTTTTGAGGAGCAGCAGCAGCAGTAGTTCGGAAGCAGGCGATTCATATTCACGAGACTGAGGTAGCCTTGCAGGCGTCCGCAGGCCCGGCGTCTCTTCTTTATGTTTTCCTTTTTGACTGTTGCCTCATTGTTTTCGAGACAGACAGCTGTTATATTTCTTTCAGACCTTTGTATTTAGTTTATTCTTAGTGGTTCGAGAGTAATGTGACACCAAATCTTGGGCAGAGGCTATTGTTGACTATTCCGCGTTTTGATTCAGACTTATAAATTAGACTTCCGCTATTATTATTATTAAATTCCATATTTCTTATTGATGCTAAAGATTGTTAATAGATTTATTTATTAATTAAAGGTAAATAAGTTGGCTTGCCTAGCTACCACGAGTAGGCGCCATCACGATCCCGATGGTGGGAAATCCGGGTCGTGACAATGTCTCGTGAGTATGTTTTCCTTTTTGACTGTTGCCTCATTGTTTTCGAGACAGACAACTGTTATATTTCTTTCAGACCTTTGTATTTAGTTTATTCTTAGTGGTTCGTGAGTAATGTGACACCAAATCTTGGGTAGAGGCTATTGTTGACGGTTTTGCGTTTTGATTCATTTTTTTT
>NW_017679890.1:0-676 GCF_001879085.1 Nicotiana attenuata | reverse complement strand
TAGGATGAAGAAGGATATTGTTGCGTATGTGGCTCGGTGTTTAAACTGTCAGCAGGTCAAGTATGAGCATCAGAGGCCTGGTGGTTTGTCTCAGAGGATTGAGCTTCCCGAGTGGAAGTGGGAGAGGATTACCATGGATTTCATTACTGGACTTCCATTGACTCGGAAGAAGTTTGATGCTATTTGGGTCATTGTTGATAGGCTGACCAAGTCAGCGCATTTCATTCCAGTAGCAGTCTCCTATTCATCCGAGAGGTTAGTTGAGATTTATATCCGGGAGATTGTTCGCCTTCATGGTGTGCCGTATCTATCATTTCGGATCGGGGTACACAGTTTACATCGCGCTTCTGGAGAGCGGTTCAACAAGAGTTAGGTACCCAGGTTCAGTTGAGCACAGCGTTCCATCCTCAGACGGACGGTCAGTCCGAGCGGACTATTCAGATTTTGGAGGATATGCTCCGGGGCTTGTGTCATTGATTTTGGAGGCTCGTGGGACCAGTTTTTGCCTTTAGCAGAGTTCGCTACAACAACAGTTACCAGTCCAGCATTCAGATGGCTCCATATGAGGTGTTGTATGGTAGGCGATGTCGGTCTCCGAGTCGGATGGTTCGAGCCGGGAGAGGCTCGGTTATGGGTACAGACTTAGTCAGGAGGACTTAGATAGGCCAAGATTATC
>NW_017679889.1:13158-15255 GCF_001879085.1 Nicotiana attenuata | reverse complement strand
TAAGGGTACGGGTACGGAAACCGTAACCCGTAAACCCGTAACTACGACGTCGACGGTGTAGGAATGATTGAGGGTAAACCCCGTGTTACTGTGACGAGATTGTTTCCCCTTATATGGGATGAGATTGGTGTGCTGAGATGTTTCCCCTTAAATGGGATGAGATTATTGCTAGTGAGATGTGATGTGATGTCGACCCATACGGCATTGTGGCGAGACGGCATAGCCCATCGGGTTGAGATCGGACGCCATACCGCGCACATGGTAGTATTGTGAGTGGATGTCTCGCGGTGAGATGGCTTAGCCGATCGGGCTGAGATCGGACTCCGTGCTAAAACATGGTGGTGTATTGGTGCTAAAGATCTCCCAACTTTAAAAGATTGAAACTTACTTGAAATTACTTTTTCCCTGATTCTACACCTTGAAACTATTTGAGTCTCTTAATGATTTCATGTTTCTTTCTCCGTTTACTGTTATTCGTTCCTTTGAGAGGGTGTTTAGTTTTACATGATAGTACTATTCCATATGTACTAATGTTCCTTTTTGCCGGGGGCACTGCATCTTTAATGGATGCAAGTGGTTCCATAGTAGGTGGTGTTGATCCGTGACAGAAGCACACCCTTTCCTCAACTGACTTGGTGATCCCCACTTCACTTTGGGGCCCTGTATCTCTTCTCCTTGGTACATAGCATTTTGAGGTATAGCCGGGGCCTTGTTGTCGGCACTGTCTTAGCACTCTTTTGGTTCTATTAGAGGCTCTGTAGATATAGTGTGGGTTGTATCTTGTTTTGGGAAGGCTGAACTAAAACTTGTTGTAATTATATCATCTGTCCCACTTTAACTGTAAATGTATAGTGAACAGTTTTGGAGATTTGCTAATGATGTAACTAATGGAAATGAACTGGTGTTATTCACATGATCTCTTACTATCTAATTAATGAAAGGTATTCTTCTCCTTATTCATGGGTGAGTTGGGTAGACGGCATTGTGCAAGCTTGCTCGACCGGGGTAACCCTGTTAAGCGCCGGTCGCGCTCCCTAAGGCCGGGACGTGACATCCAATGTGCGGGGCCGAGCTTGACTTTTTAGTTGACTTTGAGTGATTTAGTAAGGATTCGACCTTTATCGTTTGGGTTTGTTTCCTTTGGAACTATTAAAGTATTTGAGTTGCTTTTTGTTAGTGTCGAACCATTCAGAGGTTGATTTGTGTGGCATGAAGCTTATAGAGTATTGTCTGGCTTGTTGGGCAGTAGATTTGGCTTGCTTGAGGTATATATCTTATTCTCACTACTTGCCTAAATTATTTGTGATAGCTACGTGCTATGTGTGCGCATACTTGTAGGGTTTGAGCCATGTGCGAGCACTAGGGTATTTATCCATGCTCGGGGTAGTGGTTAGGCTATGATATGCCTAGAATTGACTATTAAGCTTTAAGCTATAATGTTTCTCATATATGTAACATTGTGTACATCGTGGAAGATTTTATTCCGGTGGAGATTGGGGAACCGACCATAAGGTATTCCAGGCAAATGAGGAGGAGAATAATGAAGCAACAACAACAACCCAGTAAAATCCCACTAGTGGGGTCTGGGGAGGGTAGTGTGTACGCAGACCTTACCCCTACCCCGAAAGACCCTCGGCTCAAGAGAACAAAAAGACAAAAGGAGACAATATTAGTATCACCACAGAAATCATAGGAAAAATAGGAACAACATAAAATCCTGAAGAAAAATGCAAAGCAAAAGCGATAGCTAGTAAATAGGTCCTGCACTGAAAAATTGTAAGACACAACATTGCCACTAGCTATCTTAGACAAAAACCCTACTAGACTAGTCTCACAAAGGTATTAAGTAAGGTAAGAGTCAACGACCTCCTAACCTACAACCCTAATACTCGACTTCTACAACTTCCTATGGGTGTCTAACGGGTAGGCCGGGCCAGGCTGGGTAGGGAAATGTTGGAACCGTACGGGTTACGAACTGGGCCGGTTACGGGTTAGGGGTTATCGGGCATAACGGGTTCGGTTTCATCCGGGTAAAAAAAGAACCGTAAGGGTTACGGGTACAAGGGGCCGGGCCGGGTTAGTGTAATTTTTTTTTTT
>NW_017679889.1:4845-9941 GCF_001879085.1 Nicotiana attenuata | reverse complement strand
AAATGAGATTATATTTGGAAGCAAATAAAGTAAGTTAATCATGTTACCTTGGAGGCTACAAATATTTAAGATCATGAATAACAAGTACCAAGAGGGTTGGAAATCTTAGAAGCTAAACCAATTGAAGAAAATAAGTTTCGTCAAAAATCGACAAGTTTGGAATGTTATAACATATTCTTTTGGGGTGAGACTAGGGTGAATAACATGATGAGGAGGTTAATTTATGAGTTATGTAGTCGTATGATAGTCGTGTGTTATGTTTTTAAGTCAAACGAGTTATGGAACAAAGTTAGCAAAGGTCATCACAAGTTGCATTCATAATGTGCTGAAATTTAGGTCAAATGTAGATGCACTTTTCTCCCAATATACTTGGAATCAATGGATGATCTACATATCAAATTTAAGATCTACGAGTCTAGTTTCTAACACATTAAACCGTTCATCAATACGACATCGGAATAGAGAGATATTCGCGTTTTCGCGAGACCGCGCAAGCAGCTCCCAATGGGACCCACTTAGGCGGTGGTCGACCTACTTCACTTTATAAACGATTTGGACGCCTATTTTTCACTTATTTTCAACTCAACTTCGTCTCCAAACTTCTCCTAACCCTTCTAAACAGATTCCACAAGGGTTTGAAGTGATTCCAAAGTGATTACACCATATTTCAACATCAAAACCTAGTTCTAGTGAAGAACAACACCTCTTTGAGGTTGTGTTGTCATTGAGGATTGTTGTGGGCTGTATTTGGATGAAATTCCAAGTTGTTGCTGCTGTCTATGGTGAGTATAACAGCCTACTAATTGTGCTTAAGCTTGCTTGTATGTTGGTTAAGTTGTTAGGATGATAAACTACAAGATAATACTTGGATTAGCTTAAGTCACTTCTATGGTGTTGTATTGCCATTGAGGGTTGTTGTAAGCTGAATATAACTTGGATTTCGACTTGAAGTTACTATAGGAGGTAGGTATATTGTGTTCTTGCATGTGCCTAAGGTTATATTGATGTTGATTAAGTTAAATGGATGGAGTAGAGATGAACTAGTGAATAAAGTTACTAATTGAAGATAGTTGGAGTTGTGGATTGTTTCCTTTGTTATAAATATATGGTATAAGGATGGAATCATTGATGAATGACTTAATTATCATGTTAATGATACTGTTAAATTAATGTAAGAAGTCTATAAGGGGTGATATGGTTATACGGATTCCAATCGGAGCTTGCCGCTCGTCGTGAAGTAGTTGTGACTTGTTGTTGTTATATGGTGTCTTGTTATTGATATTTATAGGTTGTTGGACTTCCCTGGCTGTTGTTGTTGGTATATGGTATTGGAGGAGGCCCTTGTTACAAGGGAGATGCTGCCCGAATTTACGTAGACGAGCTACTAGCTTAAGTTACAGACTTAGCCTTTGTTCAACACTGATTTTGAATCTCCTTATGCTATGATCGATCGAGTTGACTTGTTTGAAGAGTTGCTTGGAAGGTATTAAGGACTCAACATGTTTAAGGTATGTTAAGGCACTTCCTTCTTTCTTTTGGCATGATCTAAAGTGAAATAAATATGCTATTTCATAACGGATCTACTCCTAGAAACTAAGGTTGTCCATGTTGTTCTTTCCGTTCCCTGAATCCTACTGAGGTTCATATTGAGGGTATGGATGTCCATAATGTTCTTACGTCACTCCGAAAGGTTTAGAACGTGATTCCATGAGTCTAGCATGCATTATATATAGTATCTATTTTACTCTACTGAGCCGCGCTATAGTCGGCCGGGTATGACACATTGTGCAACCACTGATCAGTTGGGTTTACCGAGCTCCACGTGGCCGGGTATGACTCTACCGAGCCTTATGATGGCCGGGTACGTTTTTACCGAGTCCTCTTTGAGGCCGGGTACGATATGACGATGATGATGCCCACAGAGGCGTATGTTTTTAAAAGTTTATGTATATATATGTATTATGCATTTCATGTCAGTAGCCCCCAGAGGCACTCAGATGTTACAGGTTGTATCTCCTCTATCTCTCTTTACATTATTGTTCTGGTTTATGTTTTCCTGCCTTACATACTCGGTACTTTATTAGTACTGACGTCCCTTTTGCCTGGGGACGCTGGGTTTCATGCCCGCAGGTCCCGATAGACAGGTTGACATTCCTCCTAGTAGGCTATCAGCTCAGCGAAGGTGTTGGTGTACTCCACTTGCTCCGGAGTTGCCTATTTGGTCAGTATGCTTTGGATATGTATTGATTGGTATGGCGGGGCCCTGTCCTGACCTTTATGATTTTATGTACTCTTAGAGGCTTGTAGACAGATGTCAGGTGTATGGATACTTGTATGGCCTTGTCGGCCTATGTTTTGAGTTTACAAATGGTCATGTCGGCCTTATAGGCCCGTATGTCACATGTATAAGTTTGTATATCATGTTGGGTCATCATATGTTGAGTATTCCCTTATGTTTTATTCTTGTTATCTCATGAAGGGTTTTCTAGCTCATTTACCCATGATAGTATGATAAGAAAGATATGTTACGTTGGTACTCGGTTGAGTAAGGCATCGGGTGCCCGTCGCGGCCCTTCGGTTTGGGTCGTGACACTAAGATACTCCCGTATCTGCATCACGTACAGGAATTGAGAAAGAGGTTCACAAAGACAGAATTCCGACATGTTCCCAGAATCCAGAATGAATTCGCCGATGCATTGGCTACCTTGTCGTCCATGATACAGCATCCCGATAAGAATTTCATTGATCCCATTCCAGTGAAAATTCATAATCAGCCGGCTTATTGTGCCCATGTTGAGGAAGAAGCAGACAGAAAACCTTGGTTTCAGGATATCAAGGAATATTTGACAAAAGCAGAATACCCAGAACTTGCGAATCCTTTTCAGAAGCGCACACTTCGGAGGTTATCCAACAACTTGTTTCACAGTGGAGGAATCCTGTATAGGAGGACTCCTGATTTGGGTCTACTCAGGTGTGTCGACGCAAAGGAAGCATCCAAGCTGTTAGAAGAAATTCACGCTGGGACCTGTGGTCCACATATGAACGACTTTGTCTTAGCCAAGATGATACTCCGGGCTGGTTACTTTTGGATGACTATGGAAACAGACTGCATCCAGTATGTTCGGAAATGCCACCGCTGTCAGATACATGCAGACATGATAAAGGTGCCTCCCGATGAGCTTAATGCAACAAGCTCACCATGGCCTTTCACCGCCTGGGGAATGGATGTCATCGGACCAATTGAGCTTGCCGCTTCCAACGGACACAAATTTATCCTGGTAGCAATCGATTATTTCACCAAATGGGTCGAAGCAGCATCTTACAGAGCACTAACTAAGAAAGTTGTGGCAGACTTTGTCCGCGACCGCATCGTTTGTCGATTCGGGATTCCAGAATCTATCATCACTGATAATGGCTCCAACCTCAACAGTGACTTGATGAAAGCCATGTGTGAAACCTTCAGGATCAAACACAAGAATTCCACAACCTACAGGCCTCAAATAAATGGAGCTGTAGAAGCCGCCAACAAGAACATTAAGAAGATACTAAGGAAAATGGTAGAGAAGCATAAGCAGTGCCATGAGAAGCTTTCATTTGCTTTATTGGGGTATCGCACCACAGTCCGCACATCAACTGGGGCAACGCCCTATATGCTGGTTTATGGTACAGAAGCCGTCATTCTAGCCGACGTAGAAATTCCTTCCTTAAGAATCATACAAGAAGCTGAACTCGACGATGCAGAGTGGGTGAAGAGTCGTTACGAGCAGCTGGCTCTCATAGATAGGAAAAGAATGAATGCAGTTTGCCATGGTCAACTTTATCAGAGCAGGATGTCCAGAGCCTTCAACAAAAGAGTCAAGCCGAGACAGTTCACACCAGGGCAGCTGGTATTAAAGAAAGTCTTTCCGCATCAAGATGAAGCCAAAGGGATGTTTTCCCCCAACTGACAAGGTCCATACATGGTTCACCGGGTTCTGACAGGAGGAGCCCTCATACTTGCTGAAATGGACGGAGAAGCCTGACCGAAATTGATTAATTCAGATGCAGTCAAGCGCTATTATGTGTAATCTTTATGCTTTCCTATATGATGTAAATTGAACTACGTCTGACCTGATTCCCGTTTAAGAGGGGATACGTAGGCAGCCTTATGGGTTTGGTCACAATTCAATAAAATTTTCATTTTCCCCCGCAATTGGAAACTGGGGCAGATTTTTGAGGAGGACCCTCAAAATTCCGATGTAATTTCAGCCAGTCATCGCCAGTAGCCGTCAGAAGCATCAACTCATTAAACTGGGGCAGAATTTTGAGGAGGACCCTCAAAATTCCGTAGCAAGAGAGGTTGCAATGTCTTGAGCCACGTCACAAAAATCGTCGGTTCATCTAAAAGTTGTTCTTAAATATATACTTATGTCTTATTTTTACAAATTCATGCATGTTTATTATCAAAATCACTTTGTTCAGCGACGCTACTCCCTAATGATACATACCGTATCACCAGATCAAAGACGAACAGGTCAAGCAAGGCCAGCGGGGATACGAACTAACCTCCCCTCTACAAAACTCACGATTTCTCTTTGGACGCAGACACTTGGATTGCGAAAGCATCTGACATACTATACACTCGCGAGATAAACGTTTTTCAGGAATACAACTCTCGGAATTGTTGCATTTACCAGCATTTGCTATCCACGCACACCGGTGACATGCCCTATATCACCATATCCCCAGCAGTCACAATTATCGCAACCTGTTATCAGCTAAGAAACTCTATTACCATTTGTCATCTTATCTGCATTTTACATTGCATAAGGCTTCCATTCTCCCTTCCGAGACTAAACGCTGTCTCCATCTGCATTGTCTGCATTGCATAAGGCTACCATTCTGCCTTCCGAGACAAAGCATTGTCTCCATCTGCATTGTTTGCATTGCATAAGGCTACCATTCTGCCTTCCGAGACTAAACACTGTCTCCATCTGCATCTGCATGGCTGAAATATCGCCACTTTATTTACGCTTGCATGGCTGAAAGATGGCCACCTTATTTACATTCTGCATGGCTGAAAGATCGCCGCTTTATTTACGTCTGCATGCTGAAGA
>NW_017679888.1:12592-15257 GCF_001879085.1 Nicotiana attenuata | reverse complement strand
TTTCTGGATTTTTCATCTCTTAAGGTCTCTCAAGGTCTAGCCGTTCTGTATTTTTTTTTTTTTTTTTTTTTTTTTTTTTAGCTTTTTTTATCTCTTTTATCCCTTCTAGCTCCCTAAGGTTGCCTTGAAAGGCAAGGGAAGTAGGGCAGCCTAGAAAGTTTAGCTTTGCAATTAGGCCCTTTTCCAATTTTTATTTTGCCTAGATAGCCTTAGTTAAAAGAAAATCTGAAAATCAAGTTAAATCCCCCACCCAGCTTCCTAGAAGCTTCTCAGTTAGTTAGCAAAAGATTTCCCCTACCCAATTACCCCAAATTACCCTCTAAGACTCTGTTTATTACCCTAAAACCAACCGGGTCAACTGGCCAAGCTAATTGGGTCATAGCCCCAAATTGAATCCCTATTTGGGCCTGTTGCTATTTATAAACCAATTACAATACTTAAGGGCCCCGGAATAGAACTTGACCCCCATAATTTCCCTCAAACGAAGAAGCCAGAACCAATTCTTTGAAAACAAGCCGAAACAAAAGCAAAAATGAATGAATTAAACACTCTAATTTCATAACAACAATTAACTAAATCACGGACCTAATTTCATTAGCTAGGTGATTAACTAATGATGAAACAATAATTAGCTATTAATACAAAGATTAAAACCAACAAAATAAAGCGGTTTAAAAGGAACTCAGATATTTCAGCTAACAAAAGAAAAGAAGAGGAACCAACTTGAACTCAGGATACCCGGATGAATTTTGACCAACCCAAAAGAAAGGGGATGAGGAGGAAGACAAACCAGTGAAAGAAAATCACAAGAGAGGAAGAAGAACTTACTAAATCGGACCTCGACACCAAACGGAAGCAAAACTTAACCATACTTATGTCGACTCTGTTGTTCTTGGTCAAAAACAACTGAATCGACATCAATTTCGTCGAGTCAGACCCTCAAACTTTGAGGGAAAAATGCTGCATGCTACCAGGCTCGACGGAAGATGATTTTGAACTTTTGGGTGGAACTTGGATTTAAGATTTGACGAGTTCAACATTGATTCGAGGGGTATGGGTTAGGGATTTGGAGAGAGGAGATCATGGTGGGTATGTGGTGTGATTTTGGCGTTGAAAGGAGGTGGCGCCGCCACCCCATGGCGGTGGGAAAAGGGGGCGGCGGGCTAGGGTTCAGGGGTGTCTCTGAGATAATGGGGTAAGTGAGGGAGATGGAAAGGGGGGGGGGGGGGGGTAGAGGGGTTCCGACAGATTTATGTTAAGGAACCCTTAGTTCCTGACCGTCTGATCTCATTAACATAGACGACCTAGATTAATTAGGGGGAAAACAGGCGGATCCAGGGGCGGGTTTGGGTCTAACTCTTGGGCTGTGCGGTTAATGAGAAGCAAGGGGGGTTGGGCTTGGGGTTATTTCTTGTTGGACTTGGCCCAAGTGGGTTTTTTAAACAACACATTCCTTTTCCCATTCCTTTTTTTCCAATTGTTTTCTCTTTTTTTTTTCCAAAATTAAAACCTAAATTAAATCCTAATATACATTATCCCTACCTTATTGAATTAATTAACTCTAACTAATAATTACCACAATTAAAGAAAAAACTACCAAAGTTCAAAATTAAAATTAAAAAGTGCAAAAATAAACTATTTTTGTGATTTTCCTTTTTATAAAATAACTTAATTACTAATTACTTCTTAAAATGCAAAGTTAAATCCTAAATGCACATGCAACACATTTTTTGTATTTTTCATTAATTAAACAAAACAAACGTGCACAGACAATATGCAAACAATTGACAGAAAAATGCCACAAGAATCCATAAAATTGCAAACAATGAGAAAAATTGTATCGTTTTGAATTTGTGGGAGTAATTCATGTAGGGAAAAAATCACGTGCTCACAGCTGCCCCTCTTTGCTCGGAAACACGAAAAGTTTTCAGTCAAAGATAAAGTGAGCGGATACGAGCGATTTTTGCCCGTTTGAATACTCCGTGGGAAGCATTTTTGAAAGATTTGACCGCACCCTACTTCCGAGGTTGCCTACATATCCTTGGCTATAAAGGAATCAGGTCAGTGTAGTTCAGAAATGTTTGGTAGCTGGGACTACCATGAAGCTGTGCTTTCACTGTTGCTGCTGCTGCTGCTATTGCTTACTGAACCCCCTTATTACACCACGACAAAGTAAAAAGAAGCCATACTAAATTATGATCTATGAATTACAAAACCTATCTGTATCTTCAAACTTGATCCTGCAGCTCTTGTTGCCATGCTAACTTGTATTCTCCTAGTGAAATTCCTCTGTTGTCGACTTGAATTGTAATCTGAGATGTTTTTCCTTTCTTCAGGTGGACGCCTGACTGCCAAAACTTGAACTACATTCTGAGATGCTTTCCTTTTCTTCGGGTGGACGCCTGACTGCTGAACTGTATTTTGAGATGTTGCCCCTTTCTCCAGGTGGACACCTGACTGCTGAACTTGAGATATATTCCCATGCTCTCCAGGTGGGCTCCTGACTGCTAAACTTGAAATGTATTCCCATGCTCTCCAGGCGGGCTCCTGACTGCTGAACTTGAATTATATTCCCTGCTTTCCAGGTGGGCTCCTGATTGCTACACTTGAAATATATTCCCATGCTATCCAGGCGGGCTCCTGACTGCTAAACTTGAAATGTATT
>NW_017679888.1:0-10905 GCF_001879085.1 Nicotiana attenuata | reverse complement strand
ATTTTTTTCCTACTTGGACCGGAGTGTTGCCCCTGATATGAACCACCTCACTTGCTTGACTTGACATCTCTCGAAGACTGATCGGAAGGTCTTTCTTTGGACCGTAATGTGGGATTTTGGATAGGGTTAAAAAGAAAGGGTGTCACAAACGCTCAAAACAGCTTGAATGGGTTTAAAATTACAACTTTGGAATCAGATCTCTTACAACAACCAAAATTTCTACCCCAGTTTCTTTGCTTGCGGACTTTTAGATTTTTATTTTGATGGGACCGAACCGTGAGGCTGCCTACGTATCCTTAAAAGGAATCAGGTCGAACGTAGTTCATGTCATAGGAATTGCTTTGTGGTTGTTACTTCTCTCTTTTTCTTTCCCTTTTTTTTCTTTTCATTCTTTTCTTTTTCTTTTTCTCTCTTTTTCTTTCTTTTCCTTCTTTTTTCTTTTTTTTTCTATTTTCATTTCTTTTTCCATTTCTTTCCTTTTCTTTTTTCTTTTTCCTTTTCTTTCTTTACTTTATTTACTTGAATTTTCGTCTATTGATTTCCAAAAGAGGGGTATGAAAGGAGATAAATAAGGCTCAAAGGGGTTACAAAGGATAAAGTGTTTAGATAGCAGAACAAAATGCCTTCGTCATTCCAATCTTTAAAACATGCCATGTACAAACAAACACAATTTAACCAAAGAAATCATACATAATCTCTTTTGACCGCATCGGAATTGATAGCCATGTCTACACACTTGCCTTCTATATCTGTTAAATACAAAGCACCGTTGGACAACACTCTCGTTACGATGAACGGCCCCTGCCAATTTGGGGCGAACTTGTCTTTGGCCTCAGCCTGATGTGGAAGGATACGTCTCAACACTTGCCAACCTACTTCAAACTTCCGTGGACGCACCTTCTTATTATATGCTCTTGCCATTCCCTGTTGATACAACTGGCCATGACACACTGCTGCCAATCTTTTATCATCGATCAAACTCAATTGCTCCAGGCGGGTTTTGACCCAATCATCATCAATTTCGGCTTCAGCGACAATCCGAAGGGATGGAATTTCAACTTTTCAAAATTAGCTTGGCTTTAAAGACTGGGCCGAAGATTCCTCATGCATGTCATGTCATTGAAACCAGCATAAAAAGAACTGTACACGGAAGAAAAGAAAAACAAAAATAAAACTATCAGGAATGATAAAAAAGGGAAATTGCATTTCATTGAAATCAAAAGATAACAAGGTTTATACATCCAAATGGACGGAACATAGAATCTGAATTACAACCCTGGAATAATCCAGAAAATCAAAGCAAACTACCAAAACTCCTTCCGGGTAGGGAGAGGAGTAGCTTCCCAATTGTTAATCTTTGCACTTGGCCCGACAAATTGCACATCCGCCTTGCTAGAACCCTCTCCAACTTCCACCATGTTCACATCGTCGAACAACTTCTCGAACCTTTCAATCAACCCTTTATCAAGATCAACCACAGAACTAGGAACTGTTGTTACTGGGTGCTTCCTGGCGCCTGGCTTGATAATGACGAGATCTATGCGGGCACCCTCCACAATCACGACAGTCTTGTTCGTCACTCCTGGCACAACCACTTTTGCCCTTTCTTGTTTCATTGCGACCTCATTTGAGGACTCCTTCTCAATTGCTACCACTGGTTTACTGTCTGTTCCTTTCAACATGATTATTGACTTCTCATTTGTTGGCTTTTCACTCGACCTGACTTCACTGGCCCGGATCAACATTACAGTCTGTGAGGGCTTCTTAGGCTCCCCTCCTTTATGCACTATCTCGATCATATTTGTCTCTTGATGGGCTGGCAGTGGGTTCTGGTTGATGTTGGGTGCCTCCGGAGCTTGGACTTCAGTCTGATTTGTATCAATGAGCTCTTGGATAGCACTTTTCAATTGCCAGCATTTCTTCGTGTCGTGCCCCGGAGCACCAGAACAATATTCACAACTTACAGAATAATCAAGATTTCTCGGGGGAGGATTTTGCAACTTTGGCTCGGTCGGCCTCAGCATATCCAATTGTCTCAGCCTGTGGAACAAACTAGTATAGGACTCTCCCAATGGAGTGAAGGTTTTCTTCTTCTGCAACCTCTCGTTCTTAAATGCTTGATTGGGCCGGAAATCTGGTATAAGAGGGTTTCAGTAGGCTTGTGGGGCTGGGTAGCCATTTTGTGGAGCTGGGTATGCATTTTGTGGGGCTGGCGCACGCCATTGTGCGTGGGCAGGGGGTTGGCTGTAAGTTTGAGCATGATGGACAGAAAAATGGGGATTTGGCGGTGAGTAGTAGTGTTGTGGTGGGCTATATGGAGTGTGGGGGTAAGTTTGGTGGTGGGGTCGAGGCTGGTTATAGTAAGGTGATGGGCCCCTGGATCTGAACCAAGCTCCTGACTCAATTGTCGCAACATCCTCTTTCTTCTTCTTTCCAAGTACACCCCAGTACCGTTTTGAATGGCCTGGGTGGTTGCCTTAATTGCTGAATAACTCATGATCTTGTTAGATTTGAGTCCTTCCTCTACCATGCTCCCCATTTTTACCACTTCATTGACTGACACCAAATGACCGAAATAAGTGGGCTCTAAGGCCTGCAAGAAATAGTCAACCATTTCACTTTCTTTCATCGGAGGGTCAACCCTCGCTGCTTGCTCTCTCCAACGGAAACCATATTCTCTGAAACTCTCGCCGGGCTTTTTCTCAATCTTCGTCAATGACAGACGATCTGGAACAATTTCAAGATTATACTGAAAATGGCAGGCGAATGCTTGGGCTAGATCATCCCACGTGTACCACCTACCGTGATCTTGTCGGGTATACCACTCCAACGCTGACCCGCTCAGACTCTGGCTGAAATACGCCATCAGTAATTCATCTTTCCCGCCCGCTCCTCTCATCTTGCTAAAAAAACCTCTCAGGTGTGCCACTGGATCACCATGCCCGTCGTACAAATCAAACTTGGGCATCTTAAACCCTGCTGGTAATTGAACATCTGGGAACAAACGTAGATCTTTATAAGCCACGCTTACTTGATCACCCAACCCATACATGTTCCTGAAAGACTGTTCCAAGCTCTTAACTTTCCTAAACATCTCGTCCTGCTCAGGATTCATAGGTGGCTTCTCAGTTTCTGCCGGGATCAAAATGAGGAGTGTAGGAATATGGTTCTGGAGCTTTGAAGGTAGGCTCTGGGGGGTAATACTGGTTGTCGTGAGTCTGGAACAGAGGCTCACAGGAAGATCGGTGTAATGCAGCATGTGGAGGTGCCACAAAAACAGGAGTGATTGGTGGAGGAGGGTATGGGACTTGTTTGGGTGGTAGAGCTGGTGGTGTTTGGGATGTGGTGCCATAGCATTGTTGGTAGGGGGAAATGCTGGAGATGAATTCACAGTAGGAGGCTCCTGAGGTTGAGCCAATGGGGGAATATAAGCAGGGTTGGCGGGCTAAACCGGTGGTGGGTGCCCTTTTGCTCAGGCCTAGTACACTTCAGCCATTTGCTACTTTAACTTATGCATCTCTTCTTTCATCGAATTAACATCCAACTCTTCCACCTCTTTTGACAGATCGACAATACTTGCCTCTAGTTCTTGGTTGGCCATGTTCAGCTTGTCTTTTGACCGAGTGTTGTAGGAGTGAGTTGCCAGAATGCCAATCAACTAACCACCTGCCTGGACTCAATACATCAATAGCAACCTTGTTAGTGATTAGGGTTTTAACAGATTGGTAACCGCACATTTTGGGGAATGAATGCACCTAAGCAGTTACCGTTTTTATTATGCATTTGATCGGTTGCTTGCGTCATCCCGGCTTTCCTTATTTTTATTTGCAACTTCTTTTTCTTTTTCTGTTTTTTCTTCTCTTTTCATCCTTGCCTTCGCTTTCTCTTTGTTTTTATTCTCTCATTTCTCCCTCTTGTTTTGCCATTGTTTCCTTCTCTCGGTTTCTTATTTTCTCTATTTTCTTTTCTCTTTCTCTCTTTTTTTTTATTTTTTTATTTTTCTTTCCCCTCTTTTTTTTCCTTCTTTTTTCTTTTGGTTATGGTCGAATCCTATGGAGATTGCCTACGTATCATGACCCCGCATGAATCAGACCGACCGTAGTTCTGGGAGATAAGATAAATAGTAAAATATTTTGGGATTTTCAAATTTTTTCCATAAAATGAAACAGTTTTGATTACAAAGACTCATCCTACCGAATTATGAAAACTAACAGACTCAAAAGGGAAATTAACAGATTCTGATGAAAAGATGAAAATACATACTAAAAAACAAACTGACAGACTCCAACAGAAAGATGAAAATACAGGCTCACAAACAGACTAACAGACTCCAAAAATCATGAATACATTAATGCCTCAACCGCTTCTGGGGCCCACGGGACATCATTCGATCTCGCCACGGGTCTATATGCGAGATCCCCTTGAAGCCTCTCCAAGTCACTCATTATCTGGCGGAAAAATGTCATCACTGCCGCGAAGAAAGTGGTGCGAGTCATATCCTCACATGCTTGGCATTTCACAACAATGTAGTCGGCAATGGCTCGGACCCTCTCTCGGATTCTACCCTTTTCCTGAAGCAGACGCCCGACCTACTGATTCCGGGCTTCTAACACCTGAGTGTCGTGAAGGTGTTGATTTTGCAACTGTTGTATTTCTTCCTCCATCTGAGCCATCAGATCATAACAATGTTCCCTATCAGCTTTAAAATCTTTGGCCTGCTTGGCTGCCTCATTCTCGAGAGTAGTTACTTTTCTCTTCAGGCTGGTGATTGTCCCTTCATACTTTCTCTTCATTTGTTGCACAAACTGTGCCCGCCCTTTTGCATTTTCCACCAATTGTGCCCGGACTTTCGCTAGACTGGCCTCAGACTTTTCTAAGTCATCTTGACACTCAAGGGCTTTCTTTCTCAGACTGCCTATAAGCCTTTCATCCGCCCGGCTTCTTTTAGGGTTTCTAACAGCTATTTTCATCTTCCGGATTTGAGCTTTGAGGGCTTAATTTTCCTGAGTTAGTTTTTTACTTTCCCCCTCATCTACGGCGGCTTGCAAACCATTTTCAAACTGAAGGTCCATGACTTGCCTTTCCAACTTGCTTATGGTAGCCCTGTACTCGTTTTCTTTGGTCAACTAGTCCTATTGCACCTGTGCTCCGTCGGTGAATTATTGGACATGGGGTCTCTTTGCGGGCCGTTCAAGCTCTTGATGGATTCGAGATCTTTTACCATACCAAGCAGTGTAACTAGGCTCCAATTCGCCTCTGGATAGATCTCGTACTTGAGTCTTAGGCTCCAAAAACCTGCACTGATGCCAAATCCGACGCACTTTTTCTTCTGGGAAAGCGGCTTTCGGTTCCAACTCAATAACCTGCCGACTCAGATCCTCATCGTGTGGGATGGTCTGGTATCGGCCTAACTGATGTAGGACTCTGTGCGGAGCATAAGGCTGGATACTCCGAAGACCCATCAACAGCAGAAAACACACCTCAGCCGACATATAGTTTACTTCATTGACCGAGAGCCACCCGAATGTCCATTCGATCTTGTTTGCAGTCAAGGATCTCAAGTGGGCATGCCATGCTTCTGTACCATCCGGGAACTCATAACCCTCTACCCGCTTTTCATGCTTTTCAATGCACTCGAGGCCAGTCTACTACAATTCAAGTATCCGGGACAGCGGCAAAGGTGTTCCTCCATCCATAATTGTAACAGCATATTGCACCTTTCAAAGAACTTTCCTCCTTCTCGACAAAGGGTCAGAGGTCGCTAAATTTCTGCCAAGATCATCGGCACTATGGTCCCATTTGCCTTTTTCATCATAAAGTCAGCTATCCCCACGAGCCCTAACTCTATGTTCCCATCTTTTCTGTGGCAGATCATAACACCCAGGAATGCCACTATAAAAGCTAACCCTCTCCGAGCTTCCCACTTATCTTTGTATCCTGAGTGAGTAAGACCGGTATCTAGCGTCTCGAAGCCACAGGGATTCCCATAACGTCGATACAGAAAGTAGAATGTACAAAACCCTTTGGCCAAATTTCCGTCTTGAATTTCCGGGCTGATGCTTAACAGGTCCAAAAACTTGTGGGGGGTCACTGTTCTCGGTGCCACCTGGTATTGATTTCTAAGCTTCCCATTAAAACCAGCATAACCCGCTATCTCTTCAAGCGTAGGAGTTAACTCAAAATCAGTAAAGTGGAATACATTATGTGCTAGGTCCCAGAAGGGTATTAGGGCCTCAATTACATCCTTCCTTGGCTTAATCTTCAAGAGACCGACAAGTCCGCCCAATGCTTTTATCACAATTTTTCTACTGTCCTCTCCTAAATCATGCCACCACATATGTAGTTCCAAGGGGATCTCGCGGACTGTAAAAGGTTCATTTTTATTGTGCTCATCCTGCACATTTATTAGGGTGATTAAGCAAAATCAAGACTCATTTGACTCCAAAACAAAGTTGACACTGTTTTTCTCTCTTTTATTTCAAATTATCATTTCAAAAATAAAACCCGGCTTTGCAAATACGGCCTTTCAGCACTTCGAGGAAGAAGATTTTAAGGCTGTGTTCGCTAACCGGCCAAAACCTTGAAAAATGACCAAAGGCGGCTGTTCTTGCAAAAACAGCCCTCCGATGCCCTTTTGGGGACATTCAGCTATTTTTGACAAGTTTGGCATCACCTTAATTATTTGCAATAAAATAAATTGTTTGTTCTTTTGGGCTATTTTTGCAAAAAGGAAAGTTGGACCCGATGGGGGTTGCCTACGTATCCCACATCCGGTGAGAATCAAACTGGCGTAGTTCGGGCAGATTTGACGAAAAATAAAAACCAACTATTTTTCAAAATGGAAAACAGAAAATTTTTGTCAGAATTTTGGCGGAGTTTCAGTATATTTTGGACACTGATTTTTCAAAACAAGTAATTATCTCTCTGAGCCCTCACATTGATTTTTCTTTTCCAACTCTCCTTTAATCGTTCATAAGCCGGTCAACATGCAAATCCAAAGCAAATAAATGCACAAGTAGCAAGTAGGATGCATCGAGATGGTCCGTTATTTCGGGTACACCTGTCCTAGACGGACCCAACCCCTGTGTCGAGTCCCCAAAGTCAAATGCACATGATTCAAGCAAATGTTCCTACTAGGGATCCGGCATGTGGCTTTGTTATACTAGGTTTAAAACCTGGGTTTATTGTTCTAGACCTGGCTTATCCGAGCGGACAACTCGAGCCGGGGGGGGGGGGCAGCGTATCGGGAAAACAGAAGCTTCACCGGCTTTGCAACTTGTCCGAACCTCGTTCTAAAATGGGATAAGACTCTAGACAGAAGAGAAGTCAAACGAAGTGCACCCTTCTCCATGATTTAGAAGACTCAGAGAGAGGAAGGGTTTCGTAGCAGTTTATATACACTTCACAGAATATCAAAGCGGTAAAAGCAACAATTAGCACATTAGGCCCAAACATGTAACAAGATCAGATAATAAATAAAGCCAAATATAACAATTCATCTAAGCTAATTCTGAACCCTGAACCAAATGTTCTGGGTTCTAGTTCCCCAGCAGAGTAGCCAGAGCTGTCACACGTCCTTTTTCACTACACCCCCGGAAGGGATATATAAAGGGATTTTCCAATTAAAGGACAATCGAAATGGGATTTATTATTAAAAGGTTCAGAGTCGCCATTTGGGATATTTATGGTGTCCCAAGTCACCGGTTCAAATCCCGAATCGAGGAAAGGGTTGACTCTGTATTACGAGTCCGCGAACACAGAAATCCGGGTAAGGAATTCTGTTAACCCGGGAGAAGGTGTTAGGCATTCCCGAGTTCCGTGGTTTTAGCACGGTCGCTCAACTGTTAAAATTGGCCTAATTATCTAATTTTAAAATACTTTTGAACCTATGTGCATTTTAACTTTAAAACCGCTTTTATTTATTTTAAAGAAGATTTAACGTCGCCTAAAATATGTTTTTGGACCCTTTCACATGAAATGCACCCGCAATTCAAAACATATTTTATTCAACGTCGTTAAGATTTGGATTTGGGTCACATGAAATGCACACCCGAGTTTAGGAAGGTAATATTATTAAAATAACGCGCCTAAAGCAACTACGCGTTTTTAACTTTGCGAGGGCCATGGAAATTTGCTAAATGGCGCGCCTCAAACTCTATGGATTTAAAAGAAATAATTAAATGAGGGCCACGCATTTTGAGATTTTATTTGGCGCGGCGCACCTCAATTCTGAATTTTAAAAGGGAATTCAAACTAAATTTTGGAGGGCCATAAACTATTTTTATTGTCTAATATGGCACACCTCCAATCTACTTTTAAAAGAGTCGGGCTAATCAAAGAAGAAGCCTCAAGGGGTTCAACAGGCCTTTTATGCTAAAGTCCCAACTTGAATTGCAGGATAAACAATTAAAAGTCCATTCCCTTTTTAGGATCTGGGCCCAAAGGGAAACCCAACAATTTATTATAACTACAAATGCTACTGAATCACTATTTTTAAAATGGCTTAAGCCATACACCAAAAGAAGGCCCAATTCGGTGAACATAGTGCAACTGCAAACGTAAGGACTCAGGATCGAGTCCCTGTGAGCCCAAACCAATTCAACATAGAAATTAAGTTACAAATTATCGTGCCAACTCAAAATACCAATTAACTGATACCAAAGTGGGAACATTGAGACTGATTTAGAAACATAAACTTTTGATTTTAAACGATCAGACACCTATTACTTACTCAGTTTTCTAATTTTAATTACTCTAAACAAGAAATGGTCAAATAAACACCTTGACTCAAAATTTCCAGATCAAGTAATAATCTAGTCATTGTGCTTGAAATCAGTTTTTAACTAGTTTCAACATGAATCTGAACTTTGACCTCAAAGTGGACATGCTTACAAACAGAATTTGGGCAAATACATACAAGCCCATACTCAGCATTTCCATGAATTCAAATAGACATCAAGACTAAAACTCACTGATCTTCAGCAGAAATTGAACAAAATCTGCGACCCATAATACAAAATCAAAAATTGAGCTGAATAGTCAAAGTCCATGGTTCATTTGTCATAAGAACAAACATCTACAAATCCCGCTTGTATACCTCCTAATCATGCTATTTAATATTGGAACTAAACATTTAACTACGAACACAAGCCCAGATCTATAACATGCAAATAACAACTTATCTGACGCCTATCATTACAGACCCACTACACGGTATGAAACAACAGAAGAAATAGAGAAAAACTGAGTCGAATGCAGCTTGTATTCCATCAAATTCATTGAGTTACATGGTCAGCACTTAGTCATTGTTCATTGAGCTAAAAGGAATACCTGGAAAGCAAAATAAGAATGAAGTGAGAAGAGCAGCAGTAAGCAGTAGCAAACAGCCCAGATTCAATGATTGACACCACAAAATCAGTTCCAAATCCAATGGAACAGTAACTTCAACAGAGCTCGAACCAAAAACTTTTCAAACCCCAATATCAACCAATTTCAAATCCCTTAATGAAGAACTATTGTTTTCAGAAGTTGAAAAGAATCAAAAATTACTGAAGAAGTTCAATGAAACAGTAAAATTCAGCCGTTTGTATTTTTCTGGATTTTTCATCTCTTAAGGTCTCTCAAGGTCTAGCCGTTCTGATTTTTTAGCTTTTTTTATCTCTTTTATCCCTTCTTAGCTCCCTAAGGTTTGCCTTGAAAGGCAAGGGAAGTAGGGCAGCCTAGAAAGTTTAGCTTTGCAATTAGGCCCTTTTCCAATTTTTATTTTTGCCTAGATAGCCTTAGTTAAAAGAAAATCTGAAAATCAAGTTAAATCCCCCACCCAGCTTCCTAGAAGCTTCTCAGTTAGTTAGCAAAAGATTTCCCCTACCCAATTACCCCAAATTACCCTCTAAGACTCTGTTTATTACCCTAAAACCAACCGGGTCAACTGGCCAAGCTAATTGGGTCATAGCCCCAAATTGAATCCCTATTTGGGCCTGTTGCTATTTATAAACCAATTACAATACTTAAGGGCCCCGGAATAGAACTTGACCCCCATAATTTCCCTCAAACGAAGAAGCCAGAACCAATTCTTTGAAAACAAGCCGAAACAAAAGCAAAAATGAATGAATTAAACACTCTAATTTCATAACAACAATTAACTAAATCACGGACCTAATTTCATTAGCTAGGTGATTAACTAATGATGAAACAATAATTAGCTATTAATACAAAGATTAAAACCAACAAAATAAAGCGGTTTAAAAGGAACTCAGATATTTCAGCTAACAAAAGAAAAGAAGAGGAACCAACTTGAACTCAGGATACCCGGATGAATTTTGACCAACCCAAAAGAAAGGGGATGAGGAGGAAGACAAACCAGTGAAAGAAAATCACAAGAGAGGAAGAAGAACTTACTAAATCGGACCTCGACACCAAACGGAAGCAAAACTTAACCATACTTATGTCGACTCTGTTGTTCGTGGTCAAAAACAACTAAATCGACATCAATTTCGTCGAGTCAGACCCTCAACCTTTGAAGGAAAAGCGCTGCATGCTACCAGGCTCGACGGAAGATGATTTTGAACTTTTGGGTGGAACTTGGATTTAAGATTTGACGAGTTCAACATTGATTCGAGGGGTATGGGTTAGGGATTTGGAGAGAGGAGATCATGGTGGGTATGTGGTGTGATTTTGGCGTTGAAAGGAGGTGGCGCCGCCACCCCATGGCGGTGGAAAAAGGGGGCGGCGGGCTAGGGTTCAGGGGTGTCTCTGAGATAATGGGGTAAGTGAGGGAGATGGAAATGGTGGGGGGGGGGGGTAGAGGGATTCCGGCAGATTTATGTTAAGGAACCCTTAGTTCCTGACCGTCTGATCTTAGTAACATAGATGACCCAGATTAATTAGGGGAAAAACAGGCGGATC
>NW_017679887.1:14661-15258 GCF_001879085.1 Nicotiana attenuata | reverse complement strand
TTCTTCTTCAACATGGGCACAATAAGGTGGCTGATTTTGGATTTTCACTAGAATGGGATCAATGAAATTCTTGTCGGGATGCTGTATCATGGATGATAGGGTAGCCAATGCATCGGCGAACTCATTCTGGATTCTGGGAACATGCTGGAATTCCATCTTCGTGAACCTCTTTCTCAATTCCTGTACGTGATGCAGATACGGGAGTATCATGGAGTTCTTAGGTTGACCCATTCTCTTCGTACCTGATGTATAAGTAAGTTTGAATCTCCAATCACTAGTAGCTCTTGAACGTTCATGTCAATGGCTATTTTGAGTCCTAAGATGCAGGCTTCATACTCGGCCATATTGTTGGTGCAGCAGAACCTGAGTTTGGCAAACACCGGGATAATGGTGACCGGTTTCTGATATTAGGACTGCTCCTATGCCAACTCCTTTGAAACTTTGCTACTCCATCGAAGACATTCTCCAACCGTCATAGGATTCCGCAATGTCTTCTCCTATGAATGATACCTCTTCATCAGGTAAAACTACCGTTTTTCAGGGGTTTACTAAGTTCTCTATCCACGGGATTTTTAGCAAGGTGGTCTGCCAGTGCCT
>NW_017679887.1:9341-10335 GCF_001879085.1 Nicotiana attenuata | reverse complement strand
GTTCTCTGTATTAAACCTGAATCTGTCCATAACGTCAAATGCCATGCCCACCCTGCTTGACCACTTCTTGGGATCTTGGCTGATGTACCAAGATAATGCATCTCCTTTCAAACTCCTCATGAACAGCTTCATGCGGATCCTTTCATCCTTCCCTACTCCAACCAGCTTGTCGCAATATGTCCTCAGGTGGACCCTTGGATCACTCGTACCATCAAACATTTCGAACTTAGGAGGTTTGTACCCCTCAGGTAGTTCGACATCAGGCTGTATGGAAAGGTCCTCATAGTTCAGCCCCTCGATTCCTTTGCTTCCCTCGACGCCCTGAACCCAGCTGGTTAGTTTTTTAAGTTCCTCGGCCAAGTTCCTGATAAGCAGATCCTTTTCATCAAACTCAGGTGTGTATGAGATAGGTTGGGTGGAGTGTGGCATGGTCTCCACATAGATAGGATTGTTATGGTGGTCTGGTGTATGGGTGTGGAAATGGTCGTTTGTGGAGTTCTGAGGTTCTGGGATAAGTAGTGGAGTGTTGTTTAGGGTATGGCGGATGTTACATTGGTTCTTTGGTGGAGTAGCGTGATGGTGAGGTGCGGGATGATTCTGTTGTTTTAGGATATTTTGAGGAGGTGTAGGGTTTTGAGCGTTTGGGAAGTTGACATCTGGGTGTTGAGGGAAAATGACAGGTTTGCCAGATTTCGAACCTGATCGAGCTCTTCCTGGAATTTCAACAGTTTCTGTTCAAGCTGTGACACATTCTCATTAGGAACCCAAATACACTGCCATCAGTGGCCTCCACCCGTTCAACTGTGTTCTCCTTCCTGATGTTGTTTAAATCTTCCGTTTTGCCTTTGTTCTTGCCTTTAGAGGGACTAGGAGGAGGAGTGGGTGGAGGGCCCCTGGATCTTGTGAAATAAGATGATGATGCCAGAATGCACGAACTAACCTTTGGGGAGGGGAATAAAAGAAGAAACAAACGAAAACAAAGGTAATCAAGTCA
>NW_017679887.1:0-8259 GCF_001879085.1 Nicotiana attenuata | reverse complement strand
ATGATTTGCTGTGACCGTACCTTTCATACAGGTAGTCAAAAGGGATGTACGATTCCTTTAGGCATACCAATTCTGTGTTCTTCTTCAAACCCATCATTTTTAAGAAACCCTTGCCTGTGCGGTTCTTAGGCATTAGCAAACCCGAGGTTTCCCACACTAGACCGGCCAGTCCTCCTATCTCCTCTAGCAAAGGTGTCATTCCTATGTCCCCAAAGCGGAACACGACCCTTTCACAATCCCAAAATAAGGTATCAGCTTCTATTATCATGTTGTTAGGCTGGATCTCCACGAGGGATGGTAGATTACCCAGATATTTTCTGACGAGGGTTTTGTCACTAGAATGCAAATCTTCCCACCAACTCAGCAATCTTGGGTGGATATTGGTGACCATGCCGAATCTGGGGACTTCGTGCCTCATATTTCTGCAAGGCAAACAAGGTTAGGCCCTTACCTCCACCAGACTCAACTATTTAACATCAACAATTAGCATGAAGCATTTAGTTCTCCAAATAAATGCACAAAACGTGATGATGTCCGTTTGGGTTTAGGGAAACCCAGTGGACTTTTGGATAAGGCTAGCTTAAAGGATCATTATGTGGACAACATAACTGACCCGGCTAGGTTTGACCATGATGCATGCACAATTTAAACAGAGTAAGGTTTCTATGGGGTTTTAGACTGCTACCCTTAAGCGGACAACTCAAGGGGGAAGGTACGGAACCGTCGACTGCACCGCTGATCGACTAGTTTTACCGCAAATAAGCCTTTCCGAATTTAGGGGGTAATGATAAAGGAAGGGCGCAACCACACATCAAGCGTTGCTATAGCATTTTGTTTGGCACGAGTGGAGTATGATGTTGAGAAAGATTATGCAATAATTAAAGCATGTTGACATGTATTTGCACGTTAAGAAAGCGATAAATACAGCAGTTTTGAAAATTTAAAGCAGTAGTAAATGAAGGAAACAAGAAAGATATGTCAATTTTGCTTTTGAAGAAGAAATTAAACGCTTAAACGAATTAAACAAATAGTCTCACATAAGGAGGGTACAAATTCACAAAAAATGGTATGAAATGGTAAAAGCCCAAAAAAATCCCCAGCAGAGTCGCCATGTTGTCGCGCCCCCTTTTTCTCGCGAAATCAGGTTTATGACATTTTGGTTGAGACAACTCGTTCCTTTTGGGAAAGGGGTTTGCATTTTTTAAGAGTCGCCACCTAACGATTTAAGGTGCGTTAGGGCACCTATAGGGTTCATTTATAACTATGTTTGATAACCAGAGGCAGGGTAAGGGCTTGAAATTATCCTAAGGGGAAGGTGTTAGGCACCCCTCAGGATCCACTAGTGTGGTTCCTGGCCAAACAGTTTTTGTGTGAATTTGTACAATTAGCAAATAAACAAGTATGGCTCAAATAGTAGGGGATTTAAGTTTAAATACACGGATGCTTGAAAAAAACAGTTAATGAAAAGAAGTACAATCTAAGCGTATTTGTGAATGTAAAGGAGTGTCCTAGGTTGGTTAGCCTATAGGATCATATCAGTACAATGCCCGGTAATCACTCCTTAAAAAGGGGCTACGTGTGGCATTAGCGCACCGGTCATCATATCCATATCTACCCTTTCCCGCCCCGTGAAGGTAATTAAAGTGAGGGATGGTTTCGACCCTATTACATGCTATTACCCGTACATTCCTATCAGTCCCGGAGGAATTTAGGACTCCTATCCTGTAAAGGGGGGAGGGGGGGATTCTAGGCAGACCCTCAGGTTTAAAGGAAAAAATACTAGGCGACAAATAAAAACACATAGGACTGCATTGAGGGGGGTAAAACACAAAAATCAGATAGAAGGCTCAGATATACCTCCGCAGGTAATGCACATAGGAAGCACGACTCATACACAATTAAGGTCTAAATTCAGATCCTAACAAGGTATTTAAGTGATAACAGTGGAGCCAGATTTATTACATGACTCAGAAAAGAAGTCCGAATCAGGCTTGCCTACTGATTTTAACACGTTGACAGTTAAACACTAATCACAAAGACGGTTCTGATTTTATTTAAAGTTGATTTCCTAAGGCTTGCCTACGCGCATATGACTACATTTTATATAGTGAAACAAGGCAGGTTTTTTAAAGGACTCTTGAATCCTTATAGGCATGATATCTAATGACAAATCAAGGCAGTTTTTGAAAGAACTTTTTTTAGGGAAATAAACCATTAATTAAACCAATTTCGAAACGAACTAAAACATTGACTGGGTTGATTTATTTAACTAAACTAGTTAAGATCTATAGGCAGAATTTCTAGAGTTATTCCCTATAGGCATGACATCTAGTTGTTTAACACTGATTTCAGAAACTTTACAGGCATGATGACCAATGAAAGAAAACATGTAACACTTGTTATAACAGAATCTGGATTAAATTATATCCTATAGGTATGGCATCTATTTGTGAAACTGATTTTGAGACCTATTAAACATGATTTCTAACATGGTAAGGCAAGTATAGTAAAATCCTACAAAACATGATATCTAACATGGTAAGGCAAGTATAGTAAAACCCTATAGGCATGGTTTCTAACATGGTAAGGCCAAACATAGTGAAATGTAAAGTCCTATAGGCATGGTTTCTACCCGCCTCACCCCACAAACATGTAAATACCCGCCCTTTTCACTAGTTACCCCAATATTCGTTTACAAGCTATTACAGACCATGTGAATGAATTACATAAGAAAAGTAAAAATTACACTATAGAGAGCCTGAAACAGGCCCAGACTTTCAGCACCTGATTAGGACTTCCTCCCTGAGTTATGTAATAAACCACCTCAAGTGCCAAGATTGTTCCATAGCCTTTCTCATATCTGAGTGTGTCAGAGTTCCCTAAGGACCTCAAGGGATCCCGGTCAGTGCTCACACCCAGATTGCATAACCAAGACAGAGTAAGTGCAGTGTGGAAAGGCCAGCTTTTACGCGTCCAAGTTCAGAGGGAACTCAAGGGTCCCAAGGCAAGGCTCACACAAAAGGGGAAGAACCTAGTGGTCTAAGAGTATATGTGAGTGTGCTTGACATAGATTCAAAAGACTTTAGTTGGAAATAATTTTGACAATGATTAGTTTGAAATAAGTTTTGGAAGGCAATAGAAGAGTTTGCCTTAGTGAAAACCAGCTTGAAGAAGAAAAGAAACAGGACAATCAGCAACTTAAGACCAAATCAACATACATAGTTAAAACACAAACAGCGAAATGAGGAATTGGGGACAATTAGTTCATATGCGAAAGCATATTTGCACACAGGTTAACACCAGAGAAGTACTACAGAACATAAATAGTCACAGCAACAGTGTATCACAAAGTATTCATGCCATGAGCTTAACAACAGTAGATTTAAGGGGGTGCTAAACAGAGTTAAACATTAGGTTCAGGGGAAAGGGTTCAGGATCAAATAGTAACTAGGTGTCATGCTTATAATGTATTGGGGGTTAGGGGGTAGGGCAAAATAGTAGTAGAAAATGTAAGAAAGTAGTAGACATGCGGAATTACAGGGTAATCACATGGCAAAACAGGCATGCTAATTGCAAGGGAGATAGCTGAACCACAAGTAGAAGCATAAGAGAAACAAAGGAAAGTGCAATACAAATAGAGACATATTGTTTTGGAGATTGTAAATTAAACTGAAAAAAAATACCAGTAAAAATGAGAGAATAGGTGCAGAGTGAGGAGTGAAAAGCAGTAGAATGAAGGGAAGTAGAACAGTAGTGTGTAGAGCAGTAGAGTAGTAGAACAATAGAGCAGTAGAGCAATGTAACCATTCAGTTTTGACTTGCAGCCAATTGAGTATCAAGTAAGAGAGTATGTATGTGTGTAAGAGAGAATTCAGAACAGTGTAATTGTTCGTCTGTTATGCTAATGAGAGGATAGAGTATTTATACTTTTAAAACAGGAAGGAAAATAAGGTAATAGGTACTGACTTAGCACAATTATAGAAATAATACAAATCAGAATCAATTAAAGACCCGGACTTCCTTCAATTAGGGAGTCATAGTTCAAATGGGTATAAGTTGTATCAAATAGGGAAAAGAATTACTTATAAGATTGATTTTACCATAGTAGGAGTAGTAAAAGCATGTGGCATGTAATAAGGACTAAGCACAGAATATTTTCAAGTAAGGAAAGTACACGTTAAAGAACTAACAGCATATTTGTGCACATAAATAAGGTAGAGTACAATTTTAATTCTGAAAGTTAGTTCAAAGAATCACGAATGAGATTGAAAATCACAGGGAATCAGCACTAACTAAATAAAGTATCACAAAAGTAAGGAAGCAATTCGAAAAATCAGTACAGAATTACAAAGAAAATACACAAAATCACAGATTCAGGGGAGATATCGCAGGTCTAAGGAGATTACACAAAAATCAATATAAATTATCATGTGAAAAATCAATAAAACAAATAGTCGGACCTATTAAATGATAAATAACATGTTTGAACAAAATCAGAGAAACCCTAAGAACGGATTAGAGCAGGAAGCACAAGATCATATTGAATATGCATGATACCTAGAATGTTCATGAGAGACATGCAAACAGACTCAAACTTCAAATCGAATCCAGAAGTATTAGGGTTTCTTAACGAAAATGAATCGAGCAAAAGGAAAGACTCAAGTGATGTTTAAACATGTAAAAAATCACAAAGTAATTGCTAAAAATCAGAAAGGAATCATTTTTTGCAAAAGTGTTTTGAAACCCTAGTCTGGAAAATGAGGAAATCGTTTGAAATCATAGAAATCTTTTGAGGAAAACATGTGAGAACCTTTAAAGACACAAAGATCCATCACAGATCTAAAAAGATCGGAGGATTTAAAGCTAGGGTTTTCCAGAAAAGTAGCAGAGATGATAGAATAGGTCAAGAACACATAGATCCGTAATAAAACAAGAAGAAGTTCTTACTCACAAACGGAAAATGGCCTGAGACAGGCTGATAAACAAAGTTCCAAACCGGAACCAGTTGGGGTTCCCTTGAGAAGATCCCAAGGATCCAAGAAATTGAAGAGCCATGGCATGGAAGACCAGGCCCGGTTGGAGAAGATGTAGAAACATCGTAGGAGGGGTCCACGCCGGTGACAGCGATTAGGGTTTGAGTTAGGTCTCAGAGAGAATTTGGAGAGGAAGGGATTCAAGGGCGGTGCAAATGAGAGAATGGGGTAGGGTTTAGGGGGTCGTTGGATTAAACAAGGAAAGAAATAACGTGGATCGTTGATCTGGGTGATCAACGGTCGAGATTAAAAAGGGTAGGTTGGTTTCCGGGTTTGGGTATGGGTTAATAGGGTGTGGCTCGGGTTTTAGTTGTAAAATTGGGCTGGGAATTGGGGTCCTGATTTGGCTATAATTGAAAGCCAATTTGGCTATAATTTACCTAACCAGTTTTTCCCTATTTAATTTATAAAAAAGTAGTAGATAATTTCTGAAAAATTAATTTAGAATGGTAAAAGATTTAGGATACATAATTAGCAATTTAAACTACAGGATCAAATTTTATGCATATAAAAAATAATTATATCTTAAAAGGGCTAACATTGCAATTATGTGCAATTTAGCTTTAAAAATACTAAATGTAATTGAAAAAATATATAAAAATTACCTTAGCCATATTTTGGCATAAATATAGAAATCCAATAGATGAATTATCAAAATAATAATTTTGGAAATAATTTTTGGGGATTTTATGGATAAAAAGGGAGAAAATAAATCAATTTTAAACTATTAAAATTATGGAAAAAATAATAAAAATCTTGGGCATGCTTATATATGCATATATATATTTTGAAGGTATTTTTGCATATTTAAAAATATATGAAAAAATTGGGTATCAACACCCAGAGAGTGAAGCTCATTGATGATAGATGTGAAGCGAGTGTTCATATCCTAAATAGACTCATCATGTTTCATCCTGAAAAGCTCATACTCTGTGGTTAGCATGTCAATCTTCGACTGGTTTACTTTTGTTGTCCCTTCATGAGCTGTTTGGAGAGCTTCCCAGATCTCCTTAACAGATTGACATGCTGAAATCCTGTTGTACTCACCTAGTCCAATACCAGAGACGAGGATTTTCTTTGCTCGAAAGTTCTTCTCTATAACCTTGCGGTCAACATCGTTGTATTCCTTTCTGTTTTAGGAACTTGTCTTTGTGGGGTCTCTAATGGTCTTTGTAGGGACGAAGGGTCCATCGCAGATGATATCCCAAAGCTCTGAGTCTTCAGCCATGATGAAGTCGTGCATCCTTGTCTTCCACCATCCATAGTATTGGCCATTGAATCTTAGTGGTCTGCAGGTAGATTGACCTTCTTCAAAGTTTGGCGGAGCAGCCATGAGGATCCTTTCTAGGTGTTAGCCTGATAGAAAGAACCTGCTCTGATACCAATTGATAGAAACTAAGGGTCCACCAAACTATATAGAGAATCAGGTTCTCGATTAGTTCCCACAGAACACACGCACACTGTAGTAAGTAAATGACACAATGGAGTTTTACGTGGAAAACTCCCAGCTCACGGGTTTAAAAACCACGACCTACCCCTGTAGGATTTCAACTTCACTATTGAGCAAACTTCATATTACAACCTATTGTAACCTAGGAATTAACCTCTTAATCCCTCACTAACTTGTAATAACTCTATTACAAGCCACTTTGTAATAACTCTATTACAAAGGTTTACAACTCGACTAACTCTAGTCAAGACACAAACGCAAAGGTTTATAATTTACAAAGGTTTTCTAAATAATGCTTCTAACTAAGCTAAGTAGGAATTACAAGTACAGAACTTTAACAAAGTTGCAACAAAACTAAGGACATGTAATAACTCAATACAGGGAACTTGTCCGTTGTTATGTTGTTCTTTGTTCTTGATGCCCTTGAGAGTCACTTTCCAGATTGATTGCTCACTTTGAGAGAATGCTTGATTAATTCTTGAATGTGTGTGTGATGTTTTACCTTTGCTTCAATGTTAAAATTGCATAGGTGACATCACTTGAATGATGTAAGCATGTTTGATACAAGGGCATTCTCAATAAAGTTGACTGCCGCACTGTTTGCTCTATTGCACGTGCAGACAACAACTTTACAGTTGTCGGGTGTTGACTGGTACAGTCACCAAGGGAACTGGTGTCCATCTGTTCTCTCTGTTGTTTCTCTGACTTTGAAGAATTGAACCATATCCCCAACTTGAGACTTGTTGATCTTAAGTACTTGAGGATGTGTTCCTTATCTGGTTCTTAACATTAAGTTTGTTAGATTATCAAAACATAACAGGGATACATATAACCTATCATGTACCAAACGACCCCCAAGTACTTCTTCATCCCAAATTCCCAATCTTAAACTCCTCCTTGTCTAAACCAGATGACTGCTGTTACCAAGTCTTTCTATCTCAACAATATGTTCGTTTCCAGATTCTCAATCTATTCAACTGCATGGCCCTATTAGACCAAGAATCAACCGTCCGCTCTCCACAAAAAAAAACCATCATTCATCCTTATAGCTATTGCAGTTCCCACGCAATGAGTACCCTCACACTCACACGAAAGCCAATACGTTCTAACCACTATCCAAAAAAAAAATTCATCAGCAAGAACATTAGTGCTTTTAATGCAATGAAAACTGATGCTAAATCATTTCGCCCTAGACTCTGGTTTTCCATACCCTTGCATCATCCAAATATATCATTTGTTTGGTCATCTTCGGAGGCAATCCGCCAAACAAGGTTACTCTCAGACACAAATAACACAACAGGAAACACAAACTTTTCAACTAAACTAGATGGCAACATCAACTCCCAAATATCTGATACCAACTGAGAAATAAAGCTGAAAGAGAGATCGTGAGTGGTTCGCAAAGTGGTACCTTCAGCTTGTGGAGTCGAATATAATTGCAGCCTAAGAATACAAGTAGTTGCAGAGAGTAACTAGTATTGATTCTGCTCCTATAATTTTGCGAAAAGGTGCAAAGCTTCATTGTATACATGTTAATACTTTTTTTTTTTTTTAAATTATGTTGATTCAATGTTGGACTAAAACTATGACCAATGTTAACCTCTATCAACTAATATTATAAGCTAATCACGGTATTCATTCACTGTTTGTGCAGTGTTTTCTTGCCTAGCGAGCAATGTTGGTGTACATGTTGACTCAGAGAACAGACTTAAAGCGTGGGCTCTTAAGTCATATCCTAATTGCAAATTAAGAATACAGTAGTTGCAAAGAATAACT
>NW_017679886.1:11403-15259 GCF_001879085.1 Nicotiana attenuata | reverse complement strand
ATTGATTCTGATTGTGATTATTTCCATGTTTGTGATAAAACCTTACTTGTTACCTTATTCTCTACTCGTTTTTAAAGCTATAAATACCCCAATGTTTTCATTAGAAAAGGACACGCACAATTGAGTTCAAAACACACACTTACACATTCAAACTCTCTTTCTTTCTCTACTACTTGTGCTACTGCTTTGTCTGGTCGGCTGCAAGCCAAGGCTAGACTGTGGAATTCCGATTGCTTTACTTTTCTTTTCCTGCATTTTGTTTCTTCAACTGGTGTGTCCCTAGTTTAAATTCTGAAACTCAAACCTATGTGTTCCCTTGTTGTCAATCACTGTCTCTTTTTGCAATGACTTAATGACTCATGCTGTTGCACTTTTGTTTACTGCTTTACTTAGCATGCTTAAAATTCTGCCCTCTTTTGTTCAAATGTAATTAGTATGTTTACTTGCTCCTGCTTATGTCCTTCAACGAGTATGTCTCCTAATGTACTTGATTCATGACTAATTATGTGTTTTAATTTGGACCCTCTGTGTCCCCAACCCCTACTTCCCTGGTGAAACTCCTGAAACTGCACTGCTATTTGAACCTATTCTGCATGTGTTGCTGTTGCCCCTATCCCCTTTCTCTTTCAAAAAAACTGTTTTTCACTAAGCAATCCTTCTGCTATTTTTACAAACTTATTTCAAACGTGCTGTTTTCAAGATTGTTTTCCAACTCTGCTCATTTGAGTCTATGTCAAGCACTTTCACTATACTCTTAGGTTATTAGGTTCTGCCCCTTTTGTGTGAGCCTTGCTTTGGGACCCTTGAGCTCCCTCTGAACTTGGATGCATGAAAGCTGGCCTTTTCCGCACTGAATTTACTCTGTCTTAGCCATAAAATCTGGGTGTGAGCACTGCCCGGGACTCCTTGAGGTCCTTAGGGAACTCTGGCACACCCAGATATGAGGGAAAGCTGGAACAATATTAGCATTTGAGGTGGTTTATTACGTATCTCAGAGAGGAAGTCAGAATCAGGCTTCCTATAGTTGTAACCTCTTATTTTTCATTTCTGTTTATGTAATTCAATCACATGGTCTGTAATAATTTGTAAACAAGTACTGGGTGGCTAGAGAAAAGGGATGGGAGAATATGCATGCTATAGTTGTTAAAGGGTAGAAAGCATGTTATCAGGTTTATATTCCAAGTTGTGCAATAGAAATCATGTTTAGAATTCATACAATGCATTAGAAACCATGTTCTTAGGATTCATGCTTCCTGCTTCAGCATCTCATTCATTAATCCATGCTTCGTATCCATCACATAGAAATCCTGCTTCTAGGACGAATAAATGAAACAAAAACTGTTACTCATGAAGTTGTTCTACAAGTCTTTCATCTAGCAACCATGCCTTAAGAGCTTTGTCATCTGCATGTGCATATTAGAAAACATGTTCTAGGATCCTATTTGCATTTCGCTTAACAACGCCTAGTTAATTATCAAATCATGAAAGAGGTAGTAAAGTAATAATTTTCATACTTTGATGTTTTACAACAATCTCTGCAACTAGAACAATATGCTCTTAGGGTAAAATAATCTCCAACTATCTCAACAATTCTGAATAACTACTACATATTGCTTTACGCCTAGGCAAGCCTTAGGTAATACCCTTAACTGGAACTGCCTTTGTTTAATATCAACTGTTAAAATCAGTAAGCAAACCTGATTCGGACTTCTTTTCTGAGTCATGTGATAAATCTGGTTCTGATGTTATCACTCAAACACCTTGCTTTATGATTTTAAATTTAGACCTTAGCTGTGTATAAGTCATGATGTCTATGTGCATTATCTGGGGAGGTATATCTGAACCTCCTATTCGTTTTCTGTGTTTTTCCCCCTTTAAATGCAGTCTTACCTGTTTTGTATGTCGCCTTAGTATTTTTCTTTTAAACCTGAGGGTCTGCCTAGAACCTCCTTCTTATAGGATAGGAGTCCTAACCTCCGGGACTGATAGGAAGGGACTGGTACATCATGCTATAAGAACCGAGACCAAACCTCGCTTTAATTACCTTTACGGGTGGGAAAGGGTCGATATGGATATGATGACCAGTGCGCTAATGTCACGACCCAAACCGATAGGCCGCGACGGGCACCCAGTACCTTACTCAATCGAGTACCAACGTAACGTATTTTTCTTACTACATCATTATATACACGTGACATACAGGCCTAGTAGGCCAACATAATCATTTATTAACTCAAACACAGGCCGACAAGGCCGTACAATCTTTCACGTATACGACATATGTCTACAAGCCTCTAAGAATACATAAATGTCATAAAGGTCGGGATAGAATCCCGCCATACCAAACAATACACGTCTATATTATACTAACCAAACAAGCAACTCCGAAGCAAATGGAGCGCACCAACACCTTCTCTGAGCAGATAGCCTAATAGGAGGACTGTCAACCTATCAATCGGGACCTGCGGGCATGAAACGCAGCGTCCCCAGGCAAAAGGGACGTCAGTACAAATAAATAAAGTACCGAGTATGTAAGGTAGGAAAGCATAAACAAGAATAGTAATGTAAAGAGAGATAGAGGAGCTACAACCTGTAACATCTGAGTACCATTGGGGACTACTGACATGAAATGCATAATATATATATATATATATATAAACGTTTAAAAACATTCGCCTCTGTGGGCATCATCATCATCATATCATACCCGGCCTCAAAGAGGACTCGGTAAAATCATACCCGGCCACGTGGAGCTCGGTAAACCCAACTGATCAGTGGCTGCACAATAGGTGCCATACCCGGCCGTCTATAGCGCGGCTCGGTAGAGTAAAATAGATACATATATATATAATGCATGCTCGACTCATGGGATCACGTTCTAAACCTTTCGGAGTGACGTAAGAACATTATGGACATACATACCCTCAATATGAACTTCACTAGGACTTACGGATCATACATACTTTCTTAGAATAACTTTGTACGGAAAGAACAACATGGACAACCTTAGTTGCTAGGAGTAGATTCATTATGAAATAGCGTATTCATTTCACATTAGATTATGCCAAAGGAAGAAGGAAGTGCCTTAACATACCTGTTCCCTGAATTATTTGCACGAAATGAAGCATCTGCTTCTTTAAATCTTATGAACGAAATTGGTTGCTTCAACGTTTTCTTGTCTGATTCAGAGACAAAATGTTTTGAATTTTTAACAAGCCTATAACCATGTCTTACATATAAGACTTGTAACCAAGTCTTGGCTAAATAACAGGTTGTTTTGGTTTCAAACCTCAATGTTCTTGGTTTCAATGTTCTTGCTTCCTTGAACGTTGCTTCTTTGTTATTTCAATTCAAATCTTTGGCTAAGAGTTTGGACGAAAATATTTCTGTTTCCATGTTTTTTTGATTTCAAGCAAAGAAGTGAATTGAAGCTTAAGGACAGATTGTCTAATTGGATCAGATTCTACAAGTCTTACTAAGACTTCAAAATGAAGTCATGACTTGGTTAGTTACTTTAATTATTAGGTGGACACGTACACCCATGTTATAATGACTCACTTTTCTTGAATAGTGGCCTTGTGCCATGTTTCTTTTGGGTATAATTGATTAAGTTTTGTCCGCTTATTAGTTAACTGGGTAATGTTCTGTTACCCGGTAATTAATTAATTACCCGCATAATTTAAAAATTACCCCAAATTACTTAAAATTCTATTTTATTTTTAAAATACTTTATACATCGTACTACCGTGGTCATATAGTACCTTGCATGGTACTAGTCCATAGTTATCGGGTATTATCGCTCGACCCGTATTTTATCCCAAATTGGCCATTTTCAACGAAACTCATTTTCTTTAAT